>NC_070590.1:14905235-15205235 GCF_027409825.1 Scomber japonicus | reverse complement strand
TGCCTTCACACTGTATTTGTCAAAGAGAATCTAGATCAAAGATAATGCCTGTCTTTCTGACAGGGTCCTTTGGGAGATCTGTGCTACAACTGAAGTTGAAAGAGAGTCTGATAAGTGAGTTTCCTGTGGCCTAGAATTAGCATTTCACTTTTATCAGTGTTGAAAATAAAGTTCTTTCTCCTTGCATGTGTGTGTGTTGTTGTTGCAGAGAGCTGAAAGATTTAAGCGCCCAAAAGCTTTCATGATTTTTACAGTAGCTGCTTTCCATCACCTAGATTTTCTGAGATGTCACAGCAACAGATATTCTCATCTGTGTCTTTAGAGGTCAGCCTTCCACCAGCAAGCAGTGAGTCCATCTTTGTTTGATAAGTGTGAGCTGCCCCAGGAACTCCACCACACACTGTATCCAGGTGAGAGCACCCGCAGATGTAAGGATAGAAGAATTCTGTGATTTTCCTATTTTCTTGAATAACACGGTTAGTTTCACTAGAGTGAAATAACAGTTTGGCTCCTATAACAAACTGTCAATCCTAACCTGGAGCTTACTGTAGGTCTTGGGTTAATAAGTAATAAAAACAAGGTTGCTCCAGCAAGTCTGGGTTTTCTGTAGCCTAGAGTTTAGTTTAGCTCAAGGCTACGAAATGCTTGTTCCAAGAGCCTTATTGTGCTTCAGCTAAACTATCACAAAGTTCACTGATTTGCACTTTTCTGTTGAAATTTTTTTTTCTGCCATGCACTGAGGGCTGTAGACCGTTTCTTTCTCTGCTCTGCTAGGCAGCATTCCTGTTTGCAGGCTGGCTGCTGCTAACAATAATTTTGACCAGCTTTAACTTATTTTTTCAATTAGGTTGTTTTGTCCATATGGATAAAAAAGGTTTATCCCATCACAATTTTTATCACAGTGCCCAATCTAGCATTTTATGAAAGTGTAACACTGCAACATTTGATATTTTATATGTGATATTGGACATTTTCTGTCAGTAAACTAATAAATTAATCATTTAGAAGTAGTAGACACAAAGAATATCCAAAGCAGAATTAGACCAAAGAAGTTTTTTCAGAGTTTTTTCTCTTAACAATGTCATAAACACAGCACAAATTATTACATATATAAATGCCCAGAAGTTCATTTTGCTGCATCTTAGCTTTCAGTCACACTATGGCAAATTTTTTAACAAATCTGAATCTCATAATGCAGGTTGATCCCCGCTCCACCTGGCTTCATCTTTGTAAAGTGCTGAAAGCATCAGTGAGTCCAAACACGACAAAAAGTAGTTTTGTTAGATCTATGCAGTATTTTTGTTTTATGTTGAGCTCAATAAAATATTGCATAGATTTAAGTGTGTAGAAATCTCTTTTATCAAATCTGAGTTTCATAAGATAGGATGCAAATTACTTTTCATGGATGCAAAATTTTACTTTTTCCCTATGAGAACACTCTCCAGTCATCTTGTGTCTATAAAATTCTTCAACGTCAAGCCTCATGAAGTTAACACAAGATTGCAGTGTGACATGTAGCTGGTTTTTCAGCATCATCAGTTTGAGCCATATGTTTAGCAGGCTGTTTATCAGAATGTCTGAAGGAAAGCAGGGCAGGCAGGCAGTGATGTACAAAAAAAAAAGTTTGATGCAAGGGGGTGTCAAAACTACTGACGATGTTCTCCGATAAAATATCTCTGCACTGTCTAATGTACCACTCTCCTATACATAAAGTGTGATAGAAATAGACATATAGTATGTGTATCTGTGTGTAACCTTCATCATTACAAACTCAAAATGATAAATAGGTGAAACAGATAAATCATAAATGTTGGTGATTCAGAGTCCAGGTGCTGAATTTGAACTATATGAAGCAATAGACTCTTCCAGCTTCTACAATCAGACAAACAAGTCCAACACAAGAGACTAAATGAAAGGTTGTTTCTTCAGGCCTTCAGGGTTGTGAACTCTGCATCCTGAACCTTGTCTGGTATATTGTCGTCTCTTTGCACCACCTGGCACATTTACATATCTGTACCCAGAGTGCACGTATAGTTTGCCTTACAATTGTAACACATGTATATTTTAACATCTTTATACACTGAAAAATTGTATCACTCACCTAAATACCTGTTTGACCAATATTCACATAGTTTAATGCATATATTACATACGTACTCCCTTTTTTTGGATTCTTATCAACTACATTTGTTAATTTTTGTAAAGCCCCACTTTTTGTCAGCCCTGTAGGACTAATGACACTCCACCACTGACCAGAATTAAAACCACTTAACGCACGCTGTTCCGTCGACGGGACGGGACGGATGTTAGGAGGTAGCCACAAGTTTTTCTGGATGTTTTAAACACCAACCCTTAAACATATATATTCATGCCGTACATCGTTGGAAAGCTTAGATTGTCCTGATTCATTCAAGACCACTCACGACTTATATGGTTGCTCACAGTCGTAATAGTATTAGCGATTAGTTCGGCTAGCCCCTGAGCTAAGTAAGAAAAGCTATAATGCCTACATACCTTCAAAGTCTTCCCTTTATCCACAACGACCATCTTATGACTCAGCACTTTCTGTACAGCTCGCCAAATATCCATTCTTGTGAAATATGAAATCCGTTTCCATAAAACCGAAATATTTTCCGCAATATGTCCATGTATTTAGTCCAACACGTAATGTAATAACACAAATAACAAACCAAATACGGTCCGTTTACGTCATTTCCTGACCTGCGCGTCCATCTCAGAGTACACGTGACTAGATGTTTACGACCGTGAGCCTCTTCTGCTTCTGACGACACCACACACAAGCTGTCCATAAACAAACTCCAAGCGTAACCGGCGTGCGCCCTGTGCGTAAAAGAGTTGAACCATATATCATTACGCACTCGGCATTTTGGTACACGGTTGGTTCTTCTTCGACTTGACATATGACTTATACCAAAATAAACAGATAGATAGATAGATAGATAGATAGATAGATAGATAGATAGATATGGCCAAACAAAAAAATATGGTTATATGTAATAATAATAATATTAATAATAATAATAATATGGCGTCAGCTTTCATTAGAGACCAAGATTTTGATTGTAGGCAAAGGGGATGTGAAGTTATAGGTGTTTGATTGTGGTTATACAGCTTTGGTAACCAAGTGTCCATTTGGAGTCTCCAAAAAGGACCTAAGGAAAACGCATGGACATACCTGTGGAAAAATAATTCTGAAAAATTCATCTTTTGGTCTTTTGACTCCAAATTTGGACTGCATGAAGCCAAGACCTGTGGCTGTGGCCTCATTGTGTCTATATCCTGCTGAGAGGTCCCTGAATGTCTGTACACATGTCATTGTAAAGGCAAACCTATGGGCAAGTAAACAACGTAAACAAGTGGTTAAGACATGCTAAAAACACTTTTTAAAAATACCCAAACCGTCAGATTTTATTAAGACACCAAGACAATAAATAAGGTCTACAAACAACAGTCTAAAGACAACAGCAGCACATGTTAAAATCCCAGGCTGAGAGGTAGCAAGACCAGCAGTTATTAGAATACATATTTTACAAACTAGTGTCTTTGCACAGCAATAATATGCCATCCTGCATTTGTTTGTGTTGACTTACATGACAAATAAAACATTTGAATCATGGAATCAGACCCTCAACAGGCTGAACAAAACAAATTGTAGATGTCTACTGTTTGATAATTTATCATTTAAAAAATCTAATGATACACCAGCTAAAATATAGGCCACACTTTATGCATTAAATACGGAACTTTTGCATTCAGTGAAAATATATGAAATTATGTTTTCCTAGGGATATAATACATCCATGATACATTTTCAGGTGTAGCCATAGATTGTTTAAACTGTATAAATCTTTGGTCAAGCTCACTGAAGCTACGTCCCGAGTCAGATTTTCTTCAAAATAAAGACATCAAATACAATTTAAAAAATCACAAAGCATTTCATTTTTACATTTAATTTAATTAACCTCCATTAAATATGTTAACTTTCATTTTTTAAATTTACTACATAATCATAATAAACTTATTCTGCATTTACGTTGGTACATTTAGAAAAAAAATCTTTACAGTCATGTTCATCAACAACGATTTTACTTTGAAAAGAATAAATGTGGTTTTCCTTTATGCGGATACCAGAGACATTATTGCGGATACTCTGGGAAGACTCGCTCCTACTCTGCTCTGATTGGCTCTGGCCCGGATATTCTTATCCTAACTCTGACGAATCCCATTCCTCATTCCTAAACCTAACCAACGAAGGCAACGAGTAGTAGCCAATGAGAGCGAGAGGAGGACGGGTCTTCGCGGAATGCGGGTGGGAAAAGTATAAGGCCAGCTGACTTCACGAGTTGTTACTTCCTCATTTTTCTAAATTATCTGTATTTGAACAACTAAGTGACACTTTGTCGTTGTTCAAATACACCACAGTGTATTATAACAGACTAGTCACAGTGACGTGGTCATTTTAAACATAACCACTCTACGACTTCTGACTAAATAAACTAAACTTCTCTGACTGGCTAATGCTAAGCTAACATCGTCTCCATGGCACCTCTTCGGGTCCTGTGCATCCATGGTTACCGTCAGAACAGCAGCTCGTTCCGGGAGAAGACGGGAGCTCTGCGAAAGCTGCTCAAGAAACAAGTGGAGCTTATTTACATGAGCGCACCACTCAGTGTACAACATGTTAATAGTGAAGGTGGGTCATCCTCTATACCCGTATACAACCAAAACACATGAAGGGGACAGTCGCTAGTAGCTAGTTTGTGTTATTTAAAGTTTAGAGGTGGTCACAAAGCTGCGTTCACTCAGACCCCAAGTAGCTGTATGGTCATAACGTGAAAATGTAAAATTAAGAAATGAAAATAAATAGATTAATAAACAAACGAGTAAACTCTGGCAAAATTGAAGCCAAATTCTGATTCAGAGTTGAGGGAAACATAAATAATAATATTTAGGAGCTGATTCTCCAGTTTTGCACCATTTACACTTGTGAAAAACTGTTAGTCATCAAAGCAAAAACCTCAGCACTGTTTAAACAAAATTTAAGAGTTGTGAAACCTTTATTTTATTATATAACAACACCAAATACGCTTTTCACTTATATTTCACCATCCAGAACACATCTGACCAGGTCCAAATCAAAAACCACTGAGTGTCTTTGTGTCTCCTCGGTAATCTAGTCCAGATTTGGCAGTTATAAGTATAGTGCTATATGTTCAAGACTAGAGCCCAGCTGATACATTGGTCAGCCGATATTATCAACTATATATTGGCCTTTCACATATATATCTATATCAGTGTATATGTTTTCCAAAGTGTGCCTATATATATATATATATATATATATTATTCTTTTAAAGTTATATAGGCAGCATTTTATGTATATTTGATCATTTTTCTTCATTCAGGTTTAATATAATGTACTTATGTGTCTTTTGTTTTGTGTTTTTTATTTATATTTATGAAATTTACTGTTTCAGTAAAAGGTTAGGGTTAGGGGTGCATTTTATTGTAAAATATCATCCCCCCACTACATATCTGTCACAAGTGTTGTGTAGTGGAAGTAATAATGATTTACTGTAATGCAGCCATGATTGCTTAAACAGATTTAGACAGTTGGTTTTATCTTTGTATTTGTATAATATGTCATAGAGCTGCAACAGTGAGTCACTTAATTAATTGGTTACCAACTCTTAATTTTTTTTTTTTTGGTAATCAATTCGTAGTTTTGACTGATTTTTAAGAAAACGACTCCAAATTCTCTTACTCCTCAAATATCAAATATTTTCTGGTTTCTTTAGTCTTTCATGACAGTAAACTGACCATCGTTGGGTAGTGGACTGTTGGTCTAGACAAAAGAAGACACATCACCTTGGGTTTTGGGAAACTCGACTTTTTTCATATTTTTTCATATTTTACAGACCACACAACTAATCAATTAATCAAGAAAATAATTGACATATTAATCTGTGATGAAAACAATAATTAATTGGTGACCTAATGTAATATAATATAGTACAATTACATTTATTTCTATGGTAGTTATACATTAACTTAAACAGATCAAGAGTGAGTAACAGTGTCAGACAGTAATTTTTGGTAACAGCTATAAAAAGATATATTTTCTTCACAAATTAATTTTCTGCTTGTATGCAAACAAACAAAAATAAAAATACTAAACTGCAACATAATAAATGTAAGGAGATGAAAGAAATGTTGGTCCACTCATCTGTGGTGCCTCCTTTTGAAAGTTTAATCATTTAAGACAGCATGATAGCGGCATTCTTCTTCTGTCCTTTTACAAGCTCCAGACAAGGGGAATGGTCCTGGACCTGGACCCGGAGGTGATGAGGACCACAGGGGTTGGTGGTTTTCTGACACCCAGGCTCGGAGTTTCAGTGCTCAGCAGCAGTGTGAGGAAAGCCTGGGGCTCGACGAGAGTGTGGCGGCTGTGAGAGAAGCTGTGAAGGATCAAGGTCCGTTCGACGGCATCCTTGGCTTCAGTCAGGGAGCAGCTTTTGTGGCAATGCTGTGCTCTCTGCAAGAGCAAAAACTGGAGCCAGAGTTCTGCTTCCGCTTTGCCATCCTTGTTGCTGGTTTTCGTAGCGCGTGTAGGGAACACCAAAAATTCTACGACGGTCCCATCCAGATCCCCTCCCTGCATGTGTTTGGACTGGAGGATCGTGTCATCCCTGATAACATGAGCAGGGAGCTCCTCCCCTCCTTCCAAGACCCTCAGGTCCTGACGCATCCTGGTGGCCATTTTGTCCCTGCCACATCTGCTCACAGACAAACTTACCAGGACTTTCTCAAGAGCTTCCAGTGAGAAAATAAAGTCACAGAAACTCTAAATAAGTGAAGCGGTACAATCCATGATGAAGACTTAAGCACTTAAATGAGGACAGAGAATGTTGATTATATAATGCTTAGACACATCTTGTGAGAACATAATTAATTCCAGAGGCACGTGGCATAATAATGGCAGGTTCAGAGTCATGACCTTTGTACTCTGGATGCAGTTTTTTTTCTGTCATCTGATCCATCCAAAACAATACTGCTGTTCTTCTCAGGGAAAATGTTGTCTTGTAAGAGATAATAAATAAGATAACTTGACAAATTCTGGTCTCAGTTTCTTTTTTTGTAAGCTTTCTTTTATCTTTTATTGAGCCTTTATTGGCTTACTACAAAAACATTTATACATTACTAACAACCTTTTAAAATATTTCGGAATATATGAGACGTTTTAACTAGTCATAACAAAAGCAGCAGTGTACCTAAGGACATTTACAAAGGCTTGTTATTAATTACACCAATACTTTCCTTACTGTCTACATATCTGCTGTGAAAAGGACCAATTAGAAGCAAATGTTTTAACACTTCCATCTTATTCCACATGGACATGATAATTGAATGATCATATCATAAATCATTCATCTCTCAGCTGGTCAGTCAATTTTTTTAAATATTGTGCTGAAATGAGGTTGAGATGATGAGATAAAGGTCCCAGTATGTTTACACAAGAAAAGTGATGTAAATAGTGAAGAATGAAAAAGAGAGCTTTGAAGTTCAAACACTGCTTTAATTTCACACTTGTGCACACCTGGTCGGTTGATGTGGAAAGATTCAAAAGTTGTTGGCACATCGCCCCAAATTCTGCCATCACAAACGGTTGATGTTACACCATCCGACAGGCACTTTGCTTAAAGTCGATGAGGCCTTTGGACAGATGGAAATAGTCAGGATTTTTTTTTTCCTTTCCTGGGAGCTAGATAAATATCAGGAAATATTATAATTTAAAAAATAAGGACTCCTTTTACAGGAATAAACGTAAATGTGTTTTCCATTTTTTTCCCGAGCAATAGTCTCAAAAGTGAAAGCTAGACGGTGTGTTTTCCATTAAAAAAAAATCTAAACCAAGGACTGACGTTTTTATGTTCTGGGAAGACTCCACCATGATTGTGGAAAGTTATGACAAGAATTTTACATCACAGTGGAAACCTTGATTCAATATGTTTTCACAATGTTTTGAATACTTTGCATTACTTTAGTAGCATTTTGACAGCGGTGTAAAAGTCAAACCTCTCACTTTAGCAAATCAGTTCTAAAAATGGTTTATAAAAAAACAGTGTTTATACAAATGCGGATACATGAGGAGGAGAAAATTAGATGCAAACATGATAAATGTTCTAACAATTGTTGGCATCATCTTATTACATAACAATGTGGTTACTGAGTCATTTCCACCCACAGTGGATTTACATTACAGTGGATGGGAGGAGTTAATGAAGAGTTGGTCTTCTTCCGGAAGCGATATATCTCAACGATGAGATAGGGGATTTTAGGGTTTAAAGATGCATGAGGGTGTTTCCTCATATGCAGGTTATATAGACAGGTTTATGCGCACACTCAAATGTGCGGGGTTCAAGGACATGTTGTTCTTTCATAGCTGAAGCATGTGCATGTTAGGCTGCACTCATTTGATTGTTTCCAGATGTGTGCTCTCTCCTCTCTACTTCTCTCTTTCCTTCCCTTTTTGCTTTCATCTCCCACCGGCCTCTCGAACTCTCCTCGACATCCTCCTCCCCTCCACATCATGTGTGTCATCAGCTTTGGCCACTAACATACCTTCTCACATATCTGCTACATTTGAGATGTTGACAGAAATAGTTTGGCGCTGAGGAGAATGATGCAAATTGATGTGGATGTCTCAAAATGACATATGTTACTACATCCAATGAGCTTTCACTGTCACCCACACACAGACATCATCAGTGGCAGAAAGTAACCAACATATTTACTCAAACACTGTACTCCAGTATATTTTCATTTTCTGCTACGTTATACTTCCACTCAAGTACATTTTAGAGGGAAATACTGTGCTTTACATTACATTTATTTGACAGCTTTAGCTACTTTTCAGATGAAGATTTGACACAATAGATAATATAACAAGCTTTTGACCTCTTACAAAAAGCAGTGTGAAGTTGGGGTCACATTTCAGATGTCTGAGTTGTTAACAGCTCCACCAAACAGTGTTTCTTTTCCTCTAAACCTCTCACATGGTTTCATTTCTATTAATGTTCAAATTATCCAATATTTCAACAAAAATAAAAGATTAGAGAAGGAGCTCAAAAACAGCTCGAAAACATATTTGTGTTTCCTTCTTTCCTCTCCCATTAATCATCTCAAGACTCTTCACATTTATCTGGTGACCCTTTAAAGGGGCCTGACCCCTGGGTGGGGAACTAGCTCACTGTATATAAAGTAGTTGAAACTAGCTCCACCTCCAGCAGCTGCAACTGTAACATGCTGTTTATTGATGCTTCAGTATTGATAATCTAATGATGTCACATATATCAGTCAGGGGGACCAAACCACTACTTTACTGCAATACTTTAACTACATGTTACTGCTTATATGTACATACATAGGTACTTAAGTAGTTTCCATGCAGGACTTATACTTGTAATAGAGTTTTTTTACATTGCTGTATTGGTCCATTTACTTAAGTAAAAGATCTGCATATATCTTCCACCGCTGGACATCATAGCCTTCTCTCCTGTGCTCCCCTGTGGCCCTTGTGTCCCTCCAAGACCTCACTGCAGACTCTCACACACTCATACACATGGTTTTGATAACAAGTGGAGACGAACGGAGAGAGTGAGTGAGCGAGCGAGCGAGGGAAACAGTAAAAGAAAAACACAGAGGGTCACTCTTGCCAGTAAGTTTTACAACAGAGCCGTGACTCTCTTCTCAGGAATCCGTTCCCCCTGTTGCACAACAACCGGGAAATAATGGAATGAGAGACAGAGACAGATGAGGGTGGAGTTACCCTCTCCCTCTTCCTCTCCCTCTCTCTCTTTTTCTCCCCCTTTCTTTCTCCCTTTCTGCCTCTTTCTGGCTGTTGCGGTTAAAAAGGGAGAGTGAGGGCACATTCAAGTTTTCGGAGGATCACTTTTTCCCTCTTCCCCCAGTGGAGTACAGGGGATGGAGCAGGGGGCAGAGGGGTGTGTCAGAGCACAGATGGACTCTATTTTGATTATGGAGCGTTTGTTGTTATGGGAGACGGAAGGAGGGGAGGGGCCATGTGGTGCGTGTGTGTATAAAAGACTTGCACTTAAACTCCAAAGAGCCTGGTCATCCCATGGCCCAGGCTGGTCCACACATTGACAAAGTTGACCAGCTTTGCCTTGTTATTACAGTTCTCATTACTGACAGCTCCAACTGGAGTAATCTGTGATTACAACATATTCAGCAGAGGATCTGAGATTTTATTACCTGAGATACAACTTTTGGAATTCAAGTTTTTCTTGCAGCTTTTAACTATTATTTTTATTTTTGCCACCATGCGAATCTACAATGTTTTGTTCATCACAAAGAGAAGATGTTGAAGACCGGAGCTGGATTTTTTATGCCTCTGTGGAAGGATGGACATTAACTGTTTTATGAATCAATCAGTCTGACGCAGCTCCACAAAGAATTTTTCAAATAGTTGTGTATATTTAAGTTCATACACATGTCTGCATGTGTTTATTTGCCTGCTTGCACTGGTATGCTAATTTTCATGGGTGTGATGTAATGTCATGTTGGATGTTTTCCAAAGGTATGGGCCTGTGTCCAGTGTCACATGGGGTTTAGCCATGCCTCTCTGCTTCCTGTGTTTGCTTATGTGTGTATGTGTGGGTTGGTATGTTTGTCTGTGACTAGGCTGCATGCGTGCCTGCAGTGGTTTGCATAGGTAAGAAAGAGTAGCCTCGTTGCGTGAGAGCTGCTAGGAGATGCAGTGTAGCTGGCATGTGTGTGAAAGAGGGAAACAGAGGGAGTATATTTAGCGTTGTCAGATGAGTTGCTATTTAAAGAACAGTAAAAGGAAGGAAAGTTAGTTGAAACTACACTTTGAAGAAATCAATTTCCATCTTTGATGCAGTATTAGCACGATATTTAGGACCAAAGAGCAGGCAGTGGATGTTTAGGCGTGTAGGCGTGTGTGGGTGTATATCTACATACTTTGTTGCTACATATGGGTGTGACTTGGTCATCTGTTATTGCATGTTTGCCTACTCACACACTTCTGGTTTTCCTCTGCGTTGTGGTTTTCTTGTTTGTGTGGACAAGTGGACTTGGCTGGGGTGAGGGCATATCTGTGGTTGTTATTGTGTAACATTCCCTCTGTCTGTCCCTGTCACTGATTTTGGACACAACATATTGTCATCTGCTTGTTTAATGGATGAAAGGTCTTGTCACATGTAAACAGACAGTCACACATTTGCCCTCCTGCAGCATGTTGTCTGACAGCTCAGCTTACTGGTCTATGTTGTTAAAACTGTCACTAAAATACCACATGAAAAAGTAGCTCTGTGGATGGTGTGTGATGAGGTTGTGGTAGTATCGATTCCCCGACCAAGGAGGTACAGGGGTGAACTGAGGACACAGCCATCTGAAGTTAGGGCAGCGGCCATTTGATATATGATGTCATCTGTAGCCTTTTGTCTGCTTGTGCGCTTTACTGGACTGTTTTAGAGGCCGTGGCTTGGCCCTGGCAAGGAGAGCTGTGGTTTGGCTGTCCTTATAGGTGCCTCACTGACACTACTGGGGTAAATATTAGTCATCGTGACTACGAGGGAGGACTGTGGTAGAGTCTGGAAGACAGACAGACATAGAGAGGGAGAGAGGCATGCCTTGGCTCCCATACCCAAACAATTTGAACATTGTTGTGCAATCTTGTTCAGTTTAAGACAACTACTAAAAGGTTTGGAGAGTGAAAAAGAGGCATTATCAAGAGGCATTTTAGCCTTTGTAGAGGAAACCTGTGCAGGCTAAAGAAAGTGGTGATTTTTTTGGAAGATTTAACACTAAATAAATGATGACAATCAAATAGCTGATGATGTAGTGACCATGATAAAACTCACTGATGGGTATTCAGTAAGACCACCTTTTCTCAGCCAAGTGTTGGCACCACATATGGTGTAGATAGGTAAGACTGATATTATATAGCCAATATTTATTTGATATTAAAGGGTTCAACATTTATTATAATGATTAGACAATATAATAAATAAATAGTAGACAAAAAACTACTTTCAAATGCCCCAACAATTTGAGAACATGAGAACTTTTGGGTCTTAATGAGAACTCCAGAAATCCAAGGCAATGATAAACAAATGAGCAGAAGTAATACCTTTGTGTGTGTGTTTTTGTGTGTGTGTGTGCGTCTAACAAGTTTTCCTCTCAGCCCTGAACAGTAAGAGTTTATGTGCTGTTGTTAATCTGTCAGCACATGAGCTTTTACGGTGCAGGGAGGCAGAGGATAAACAACTGTCCATCCAACTCAAATATATTTTCATGTCCTCTCATCTGTCAGCCATTTCAAAAGATCGTGAAGACAAAGATAATGAAGACATGCGCAGCAGAAATATGATGTCCAGGGATGTAGTGAAGACTAAAATAGTTGTCATAAAGTACTCATAGTACTCATAAATGTATGAAAGTCTTCAAATTTTATGCATTGTGATAGGTATCAACACTTTTGTGCCTCATATGAATGTACCAATATAACAATGTATATATCTTTTCATTTGTGTTGTTATTATTAGTGATGAATCTTAGTCATATTAGTGAGTAGAGAAGTTTCAGTGCATTACGTCGATTTTTTTATGTAAAGGATTAAATATATTGCTTCCCTCTAGCCGTAACTGCACAGTGGTCTGCATTTTTTCAGTGAGTTTAACTAATTTTGAAAAACTAAAACTTTTAAAGTGTATTATATCTGAGAGCTTGGACATCTTACATGTATAATTTGAATCAAGAAATCTACTTTTCTGTGATGGCAGAAGCTGGTGTCATCCAAATAGTATTTGTTTTATCCAACTCATATTCAGACCTATGATAACGGACCACCATCTGTCATATCAGACATTAGAAACTGATGAAAACTGAAACATAATAATAAGCATCCATAACACACTGTGGCAAATGTTTTTAATCTTTATTTCATTTAGCTAAATCAGTCATCAAAATGTTGCAGCATGGAGAAAGTTATATTTTATGTTATTCTTTTTCATAAGCTGATGACAGAGACATACTGTATCCTGACCTGTAGAGGGCAGAATAACTCTAGATATTACAGAGCAGTGCTTGAAGAAGACTGGTTCAGGGTCTAGTCAATTCTTTGTGTGTATGTGTTTGTTGTGAGCATACTGCATACATGTGTCTGCATACATGTGGGTCGGCCCACCTGTGTAGGACCCAGCGTGTGGTTTGTGTCTGCCTGCAGGTTACAGAGCTGCCTACTGGGAATTCCTGGCTGTGCTGCTTTGAAGTGAGGTTGCTCTTGTCTGATAAACAGAGAGCAGAACAGGTGCTGGAGCTGGCTGACTCATCTGTTCAGCATCTGTTCTTTGCATTCATTACTGTACTCAATTTATAAAGAAACACATTATATCTAATAAAGTAAAAGAGGAAATCTGCATGTGTCCATATGTGTCATTGCATACGTGATTGTTAAATTTAGTTTGGTGTGTCAGGCAAATTACCTTGTGTATTATTGGGACTTTATATAGAATTGTAAGAAGTAAAAGATAAAGATACACTATATTTCAAAAATGACATTCATTTTCACACATAGTTGCAGCTGTGAAGGAGTCAAATTGATAAGTTTACTCCAGCTATAAGAAGAGGATTCCAACAGATAAATAAAATTCAAACTTAAATTATTTGTTACAACTAAACTTTTTTCATTCCCTTTTGTCTCTTGATGACACCTGCCCCTAACGACCATGGCTGTAGACTGTTACCATGGTGCTGTTGCTAGAGTAACAATCTAAAGCCACGGTCACCATGGAGACAGCAGGGGAGAGGAGGAGCTGGAGTCGGCATGGTAACTGGAAATTGCAAGGTCTCATTGGTTTGAGCGTAGATGTTACGCAGTTACACGGTGTAGGACTCCCCCAATGCAAGCCCACACAGGCTTCCTTTTGAGCAGCAGAAAAGAGACAGACTGAGAGGGACAGAGAGACAAATATCTCATATGTATTGTCACTTTCAGCTATCAAGTCAATCATTTTAGAAGTACTGAACAGAGGTTGATATCACTACAACATTGCCACTGCATGTCCATGTTGTCCTCAACGAGCTGTTTGGTGCATTGCCAGGCTTCAGTAGCCATGACTGTAGACTGTTACTGTACTGTGACACTGTATAAGCAGTAAGCAGTCTAAAGCCAAGGTGCTGATGCTCTGGCCAAGGTAGGAGGATGGGGAAGAGATGACAAGAAGGACAAACACTCCCTTCGTGGAAACCTGCATGAGCAAATAGAGGAGAGGAGAATCAAACCTGACACAGTTCCCAAGCGCTGGATGCTGATCAGTACAGTTCCTGTTGACCAGGGGGGATCCCAGTGACCTGAATAATTCTCATCATGAGTGGACTACACTGACAACAAGATGCTGAAAATGATTAATTACCAACTACTTTGAACCATCAATTAAGGCTTTAAGTGTAGTTGTAACACCATGTCTGCATCATTATTACTGACCTGTGCAACCGATAATAATGAATAACAACACATTGCTCATTATACAAATCTAGGTCTTAAATATACAAAGGTGGAGGGGTTTTTGTTAACCTTTTAAATTTTAACAGTCCTGTGTAATTTCAAACCTAATATGCAATGGTTCACAATCCTGATCTTTACTCTGCTCAGGGACTGACTTACTCCTGTAAGAACTTGGGAATATAATTCTGTTGCTGGCAGGCCAAAAAAAAGCAGGGCTGTGGTAATGACCAGGACTGAGATATGTTGTATTAATTAATAATAGCAACAACTGCAAAATGTCTTTTTAAAATCTTTTAACAGTTGATACTGTTATTTATAATAATGTGGATATGATTGACTAACTGTTCATAAGTTATATACTTTGCTTTAGAAAAACACATTGATTGATATAGTGTCCAATGGAGACCAGGCTAGTTTTTGTTTATTCCACTTTGATTTTGATTTTTGATTTTATTTTATTTTAACTGTTAACATGTAAATAAGACACACCTGAATGGTTAAATTGAACCTGTTAAAACAATAAATTAATCAGCCATCAGTTAATAAGTTAGCTTTCAAAACACTCTACTGAATCAGTCAGTCAATCAAAGTAAAAACTTTGTTTGTCAGTCAAAAACTGTAATAAAATTAATAAAATATCTACAATGATTGAGTCATCCTGCTCATACCTGTGAACTTGTTCAAATCAATTTAAATGAATACTTTTTTAAAAAACAGGACTGACAGTTGGCATCATGCACTCACTGTTTAGCCTTCCTGTGTCTGACCTAGTTAGTGTTTATGTGAGTGCATGTGTACACGAGATAGAGTGAGTGAGGCAGAAGGACAACAAGAGAGGACAGAGGGATTTTGTAAATTGTGTTTGACTGTTTTGATCTGCTGAAATAGTTCAGTCAGTCAGTCTCCCAGAGAAGAATACATATCACAGCCATTTCAGGTATAGCCCTCAATAGTGTACAATAATGTCTTTTTTTTAATTGAGGCCTTCTATCTGATTGGGGATATATTGAATGTTTGAATCATTACCATAGCTTATTGATGATTACTCTTGACCATCGATTCGCTAATTTACTAAAACTTAAACATTACTGTAACTTCCTCTCTAATATTCCTGGAAAGCGCCTGCCTCAACATTCTTAAGGTGCTGGGGTTTGCAGCACAGATGTACCTGATTATGAGACTTATCTCTACTTAGTAGCTCACTAGGGACAGTTCAAAGCCGCTAATCATGTTGACCATACTAAAGACAGCACTGGTCAAACAGCCAAGTCCTCTATGAAAATGATAAATGGACAGCATTTTATATAGAGATATCAATGACAGCGATTACGACAGTTAATCAAATATGTCTTGCAAGAAAAATTAAAAGC
Source organism: Scomber japonicus (assembly GCF_027409825.1). Classification (NCBI taxonomy): domain Eukaryota; kingdom Metazoa; phylum Chordata; class Actinopteri; order Scombriformes; family Scombridae; genus Scomber; species Scomber japonicus. Next base: position 15,189,293 of record NC_070590.1, on the reverse strand, counting down.
CACTAGCTTTCACTTTTTAAAGGCTCTTTCCTTAACAGTGCACATGTCAAATATCTTGTTCAAGTGTTTATTTTATTTTTATTTTTGATATAAAACAAAGTGTGTCTTGTTAATTAGGATGTTTCCGCAACAGGTTTCCTCTTTGTGTTTCAGCACTACGGCGTCAGGACAGCGACATATCAGCGCTCTGGCTCGGCGCTGTCCACGGTGCTGAACATCCCGTCTCACTTTTTAAACCACATTAAAAGTTTTATTAAAAGGATTAAAAGTACTACCGTATGTTTAATCTCACCACAATATGTTAGATGCATTAAATATAATTGTGCATGTTGTGCCGCCTTAGTTACTACAACTTCACCACGTCCAGAGCAGGTTTCGGGCTCTGCAGTCTCTGCTCTCATTACAGGATATAATGTCGATCGGATGACGAGTAGCGTCACGCGTCTCCGTGCTCGTCGAGTCACACGCCCGAGGGTAAAGATATATGACGTCACGTTTAGAGCAAGCCAATAGGTGCTCGTCCTATTCTGCTGCCTGGCTTATCAGAGCGCAGTGGGCAGTGGCTTGGTCCGGCTCGGTTTCCATGGCGCCGGGGAGAAACCGCTTCGACCGTGTGGGTAGACTTGACGAGCATGCGGATCCTCCAGTGAAATACGCACGACATGATATAGACGTGTCCCCTGAAACTGAACCGGGACTTTAGTGGATCTTCACTTTTGTGTTATATGAAACCCTCGCGACATCTTAATCCAAATTGAAGCATTAAACCGACAGTATGCTTACTGTATGTACAATATTGTTTAAATTATGATAGTTCCGATATCATATCATTTCATAACAGGAGTTGAATCTGTTCTCATCGGTACATAAACTGTTACAGTAGGCTATCACAGTATAATAAGTTGCTTTTCTTTACTACATATAATTACATTCAAAGTCGTGCACAGCAGCAACAATAACGAGTAGTGAATGAACAAGGGGGTTTCATTGACTCGGTCCACCCACTCCTCCCTCGTGTTGTCCGTGCACGAGCATCTCACATTGCGCATTCACACCCCCGCACATGAGAGGATCACACTGCAGTGTGCGCGTGCGTGCGTGTCTGCGCGCGCGATGCCTTTAAAAGGGTTATAGTAGGTGACTGCGTATCATCTGCAAAGTGCGCAAGAATGACGCAGGGCTGACTTCACTGGCCGACTACGTCACAGAACTGAGACTGAAAAAAGTTAAAGGAAACGACGACCGGAAGTGCATGAAGGGAAAAGAGGGAGAGAGAAAGAGAGAGAGAAAAGGAGGAAAGAGGGAGGGAGGGAGGGGGGCGGAGGAGAGAAGTGTGCCGCCACACCGGAAGAAAGTGATGGCTATAATGTCATCACTATCGCCGGAAACCTCCCGGTGCCACGCGCTCCTGAGAATGTAGGGGTTGGTGAGGAACACTTCCCCACCTTCAAACTCCCCTGACTCCCCCGCACGTACACGATCATGTTGAAGCCTATACACACACACACACACACACACACACACACACACACACACACACACACACACACAAACACACACACACACACACACACACACACACACACACACACACAAACACACACATACAGGGGAGCGTGTGCGCCTCTCTGCTCGTGTACGTGTCAGTGTACATTTCACAGTGACAATTTGCACATTTCAGTTGGACGGCACCGGACAGCCGACAGATGATCCAGGGCTGTTTGATGAGCAACCAAAACAGTATCTACCTGCTTGAATCTGAACCAATCACAACCTGCATGACAGGTGTACATTAATAACCAACATATAGAGTGTAATATATTCATATAAATATATTTTATACAGTGCGTAATTGGAACAGAGTGAACCAGATTCTGATAGAAAAGACACATTTCTATGGCGATTCTTCTCCACAGGTTATATAGTGTAAGATATGTTTTTTTTTCAGCTGCAGACTGAATGCTGCCCACATGGGAGAGAAAATGAGTCACACTGCACCAACTTCTAACCGGAGAGTGAAGATGAGAATAGTGTCAGTTAAAGCAGACTACAGGGCTTCTTAAGGGGATGGCCCGTCCAATACATTCCCTCTCTCGGTTGCACCTAACCCATGTCAGAGGTGACTACTTAATAAATATTGTTCTCCCATGATTTGGATAAAGCAACAGAAAGTCATTTCTGTAGAACAAGAGAATATAACTTACCTCAGTCAAAGTTCCCTGTGTGGCCGTGACTGAGACTCCTTGCTGTAGAAATACGACTGTCCTATCTCTAAGCTCGTAGTCTTCAACAACATTGGAACTGTCAAAATCTGTGCCATGCTGTCTTCGCACAGACGCCGCTGTCGTCCCTCTTCTCCAAAGTCGCTTCCCATACAGACCGGGCTCTCCCATCAACCGTAGGCTTTTTATAGAGATCCCGTAGTAACTAGTGGAGGGAACGGAGGAGGAGGGAGGAGAGGGAGGGAGGGGGGCGGGGAGAGGAGGGAGGGGGGGACTCATTCAAAGATTCACCTACACATGTACGTGCGTATCCCACGTCATTGAAAGGAGTGAAGCTATTTATAAAGGGGAGGAAAAATAACCTGAATCACAGTGCATTTCTTTAAAAAGGGGGATGGAAATAGTATGTGCCCTTTACACCGATATAATGTAAAATATGCAAAGCTCTGGTGATAATATTCCTGTAATGTAGATATGTTTAGACTCTACGAGGTGCTCATTAGTGAGTTAAATCGTATTATTATCTCCCAATATTCCTATAATAGTCTATTTATTACGTTATTACATGTTGTTAAATTTCGCTATAGGATTCATTTCAGATATTCATTGGGTCTTCTTGGCCAAGATTAGTCGCTATGCATGCTGTGATAGCTTTTGTCAGGAGATGTAGTTGTTACTGTGGTGACAGTATTGTGCTCAGTTCAAGTGGATAACAAATATCAGGCTATTCTCCGTGTTTGAAATCAATCAGATCAATCAATTTAACCGTTTTCGATTCAGCCTGTTTATTGGATTAAATGAGACCGTTTCGAGGAAAAAATAGATGACGACACCCATCTAAAGCTGACATACCTAATCCAATATGTCAAAAAAAGTGTTTACTAAGCCTATAAGTGCGGTAAGAGAATCGTGATGTGTAGACTAGACCACGAATCACTGCAGCTGCCTGCTTAGAATGACTGAAAATGTTTGGCGCATCGAACTGACTTTTTTTTCTCATGTTAATGTAATTTCACAATTCAAAGATTTTCCAAACACCAAGATTCCACATATGTGTAGAAACTTCGTGAGTGGTATGACAGGAGTCGTGCGTAAATCCATCTCGACACCGTTGAACCTTAGGGGAGATACGAGGGAGACCCTGCATCAAGTGTGTCAGACATACGTAGGTGTGAGTAGTGGAGAGACTCCTGTTAATTAGACGCACGTTGGACACGAGGCTAAAATGCCCGTTTGGTTTTTGTTGTTTTTAAGATCTAGTAAATCGCTGGAGTTGAGAAAGTATACAGTCACGCCACATTAGAGTGAAAGTTGAGAAAAAACGAAATCTCCCCAAACACTGAAAGACAGATCAGGTGTTGATTATCATCTATCTCCTGCAGAACCTACCTCCACATGCTTCCTTTATGACTGGATGAATTGAAGATGATTTCTTTACTCACAACTGTGGATTTTTAAAGTAAAGTTTCAAATCACTTATAACTCTCGATTTCAAGATAAGTCCAAATCAAATCCATGTCATTTTAAAGGTTTCTACTCTATCACCAAATGCCACAGATTAAGCTACAGGCCTCCAGCAACAAATCAACAAGTATGATGTTATTATAATATTGTTCCAGTGTGTGTTTCATCTTCTTTCACGTTGGAGAATTTGAAACACATTAAAATGAATGACCTCTTCATTACACTTATCTAATATAATTAATTTTAAGTTGTATACACAAACCAGAACTCATAAAGGGAATATACACCCTAAAATTCAATTCACATAGCCTCAATTATGAACTTCTGATAATGTATGTACTCTGTGGAGATAACATACTGGTTGAGCTTGCTCTTCTCCCCCTCCTCCCCCTCCTCCACCCCGTCTTCCTTGCCCTCTCTTTCTGTGTTTCAAGGTTATCAAGGTCACTCTCAATGGCCTTTAACCTTTATTTACAGAGAAGCTGAAATGATTCCTAAACCAACCAAAACAAAAAGTTCCTCAATTATATCATTTTTGATTCTGAGAAAACATGCACACTAAAATATTTTGCTTTCAAAGTTTCCTTTGCTTTTGTTGCATTTTTGAAAAAGCACTCTGATGTTTGAAGTATGATGAAATCTGAATACTGTAGATACTGACTGTTGCTTACTCCAGCCATGACTTTAAAATATACATTAATATCCCACTAGAGGCAGCTTACTGGGATGTTTGCCTATCACTTAACAGAAAAAACATCTTTGCAGAACAGAAAGAAATCAAGTTAATGATACACCCACAGAAGCAAGTACAACATTCAGCTTTATTCACTGTGTTATTTCATTTTGATGTGGACTTTTGCTCTTTTCTTCTTCTCCTTTTAGGGTAAAGTTGCCTCAGCAGTGATTGCAGAAGGGGAGGAGTGTGAGTTTGAGCCTTAGGCCTCTAAACTGTAGAATCTCTTCTGACTGCAACCAAACAGCAATATAAATGTGCTGACGTCTGATGGCTCTCTATGTGAGTGTGTGGATGTGGGTAATCACTCTGTAAGTGTGTATGTACACAAGCATACACAATCCAATTTCCTCACACCCCCCACATGTAAGCAGGGGGAGGGGGAAGGGGTGAATGATTGAAATCATGTGAATGAAATAGTTACTCACTTACTCCCTCATTAATCTGACACTCCCTTTCATTACTGACCTCATACTGCTTTAAACACACATGTTCCAGCAAACATATACATGCAAACTGTCACAGTATCACTCTCTTTTTTAACATTTTCATTTTTCTGGAGTGTATTCAGCTTGTAAACGTTAACCTCTTGCTTCTTGTTTTAACACCAAGCAATCATCCCACAGGCAATCCGCCTTCAACTCATATTCAACATTCAACTTGTTTCTATCTCCCAGCTTGATCATGGATCACGATGCAGATTATTTCCATTCAAATATCTCATCTGTCTGTCATGCCGAGTTGTTGGCTCTCTTTCTATCTCCTCATCTGTATTCCAAACTGAGAATGCAGTCAGAAAAAAAAATCATCCCTCTCATACACTCTTCTCTCTCCTCACAACCGCCTACCTTGCCTTCCCACCTCCCCATCTCCCATTCTGACTCATACTGAAATCCCAGTGAGCTTCCCCCCTCCCCCCTCCCTCCCCCCTCCACTCTCATTTGTGTTTTCTTTCCCTTTGATTGCCAAGCTAACTCGAACGCAATGAGCAGGGCAAGAGAGAATGAGCAAATGAAAAAGATAGAGAGGGAGAGAGGAGCGGAGGGATGGAGACAGGGAGGGAGAGGAGGAGGAGGAGGAGGAAGACTCTGTGCTGCCAAACGTGCCCGTAATGAGGATTCTGTCAAAAGAGAGCTGGGAAGGAGGAAGGGGGGGGGGGGTTGCGTCAGAGTGAAATGGAGGTTTGGAAAGAGTGGGTGTTTATTAGTGAAACCCCTCTCACCCCCACGTCGTTCCCTCTAGCGTCTCTATGCTCTTCTTGCCTACAAGATGTGTGAGATCCCAAACCCATACTCACACAGCAGCAGCAACTTCATGTCCACCCACTCACACACACATACACGCACACACACACACAAACATACACATTTACGTCTAAACAGGGACAGATATTGTGAACCTGTATCCACTCAGAAACTTTGAATATGTGTGTATATGTTGTAATGTTGTATGAGTCGGGGAGGGAGAATCGTGTGTGAGTATGTGTGTTTCTGAGCATGTACTCTCTCAGTGACATGTGTTCCTCAGTCACCAGGGCCAATTAAATGGCTCCAGAAAAATTGACTTACTTGAGATGGCATGACAAGATTATTCCTGTGATTTCATTACATTTGCTGAGCATCGGTGGCAAAGCGTACATAGATGGGCTGTCCTTTTGCAAAGTCATATGCCGTCTCTGACAGTGACTCACACAAAAAACTTCTGAACATTATGCCAAAGCCATATGCTGAATGTAATTAATGTGCAATGCCTGCTGTATGTGTGTGTATGTGTGTGTGTGTGTGTGTGTGTGTGTGTGTGTGTGCGCGTGTGTGTGTGTGTGTGTGTGTGCGCGTGTGTGTGCGTGCGTGTGTGTGCGTGTGTGTGCGTGTGTGTTTCCTTGAAAGCATATGATTAAAAATCAGATGTAACTGTGGAGGTAACTCCCTTCAAACTCATTGACCTGCTCAGGGACATTACAAACTCATGCTGTGCAATCAATGTCCATTTACTATATTTCACAAGGATAATGCACTCAATACTGCTAAGTAGTCCCAGCTGCATATATAAAAAATAAACACTCAAAACGTGAAACTAACCACCTGCACCTGTTGTTCAAGCCAGTGACAATTGTGTCTAGATTTATGTTTATATTGTATTACAAAACTTGTGGATCAGCTTGTTCCCTGGTAGACCCGTCTATGATTTCAAGTAGCAGCGCCAAAGTACTGACAAACTTCAAAAATTGTGAACCTATCCTTTGACAAGCTTGAAGAGGTTAAGAGATGGTTGTGCATGGATGAAATACAGTTTTGGTCTTTGATTAATGTATTTTATAAAAGTTTCGTTGAATGAGGTCATGAATGCAGTCTGGTACAATCTGTGTTACATTCTGCCTCAGATGCCTTTCTTTAATATTCTCTGTTTTCTCTTTGGCTCCTCTGCGTTGACACATCACTCCGTGTACTCTATCTCATATTTGTCTTTTTCGCTCATTCCTCCCCTGTCACTCTCTCTATCACTTTTGTGAATTATACATTAAAACCAGTTGAAGCGGATGTACTCCAAACATCTAGTGCCAGCAAATATGCGTCACAACAAGCCTCTGGCCTCAGTCTCTCTTTCTCTTTGTCTTTCTGTCTGTCTGTCCTACACACACACACACACACACACACACACACACACACACACACACACACACACACACACACACACACACACACACACACACACACCTTCTTTCATTTCTGTCCTTCACTAATAGAGATGTGGATCCCATTTCAGTTGTCTCACTCTCATCTCCCTGACATTTGCCTTCTCTTTTATTTGTTACCCACTTTTTTTCAACCCCATCATTTTCATTCTGCTCCATCCTCTACCTCAATGTCCCACTCTTGTCTCCACCTTTCTCTGCTGACTGTATTCCCCCATCTGTTTTCCTCCTCCACTCCAGTCATCTCTAAAAGTCATGTACTCCCACCTCGCAGTGTCCCAGTGGGGAGAGGCAGAGTGAGATAGACAGGAAGACAAAAGGAGAGAGAGAAAATGAAATGGAGGCAGTAGAGATCGAGATGTGATTGGGCTGGAGAAACCCCCTGGTGTTAGAAATTCACCTGCAAAAACTCCCTGCTTCCCCCGCGTTTCTCATCTGTATTCACAGTCTCTCCTCCTCCTGTTCTCTCCTCTCCTCCTGCATCATGCCTCCTCACCTCTCTTTCTGGCTTCCTCTTCCTCTCTGTCTCCCTCCTTCCCTCCCTCACTGCCTCCTAGCCTCCCCCTCTCTGTCCTTCTGTGTCTCTTATCATCCTGCATTGCTCCACCTGCACTGTGGTGCAGCACTGACAATCAGAACTCTGCACACACACACACACACACACACACACACACACACACACACACAGGCACGCATGGAGGCACACAAGCACACACACACAGGGAGACACACACCCACCACTTCCGGCAGCCCCCCTCCTCCCTCCCTCCTTTCCACTGCAGACACGAAACATTCTACAACCCCTGGTGTGCCACAGCTTCATCAAGAGACAACTGCTCGCACTTCATCAAAACAGCCTTTTGCATGCACATGTGTGGCTCATTGTTTGTGCAAAGTCAAAATAATTGTACTGGCAAAACGATACACAAAGGGAAGAGTTCATTATAGGAATAAGAGAATTATAATGATTATAAAATGACAAATAACAATAATCATCATCACCATCATCATCATCAACATCATCTTAATTTAACATTGTGTGTCTTTTTGTGTGCCATACATAAAATATAAAATAAATGAATAAGACAGTAATTGACAACAGCATACCATAAAAGTAAAAAGAAATTATGTGCACTTTATAACACAGCACTTTATATACAAAAATGTTTAAAATGTGTACAAATTAATTAAATCTGTAAAATTGTGTAATTAGCCCAGTTTTTCTCTGTGTTGCCAGCTTGCTTCATTTATGCTTTGGGGGTTATACTGTAGTAGCTAAATTAAATGCAAGTGACTTATAATACTATGAGAAGTAATCTACACACACACACAAGTAGTGTATGTGTAGACCTTCCTGATTACTATGCCAAAGAAGTGAGCCAAGCACCTTGGATGAATTATTTAGCAACGTGATGAAGGAAGAAGACGAGGTTTGGCTTTGGATGAAGAATCAAGTGTGGGAGATTTATAGGAAGGACATGAGACTCTGGCCCTTTAATTTGGTGTTGCTAGGGAAATGGAGCTGTTTACTCTACCGTCAGCCACACAGATGATGTCTGCATGAACTCTCCTTGTACCCCCCCCCCCCCCAACACCAACACCAATATGTGAATGCATGCGCGTGCACATATACAAACACACACTATCCAGTTCTTCAGTGTGTGTTTCTGTCATTTCTTTGTGCAGTTTCACAGTCTCACTCAACACCTCCTCTTGCAACTTGTCAGTTCACTTGAAAGTCACTAGTAGAAGGCAGAGGAGAAATGATAAGAGGGAGCTGTTGCACTACATTAATATAAATGACTGTGATGGAAAATAAGTTGATGGAAGAAAGTTTCCTCTTGTCCCAATCTGAAGAGTAGGACAGAACTAAAATTAAGAATAAATGAACAATCCTGACACCTAGTGGATATTGCATGAAACTGAGCACAATGTGTATGTATGTAGGATATGTCTGTCTGTTTCTTTATATAATATGGAGACCTATAAGCCCCCTTCCCCCAAGCCTCATATTTAGGTCAAGACCTACGTAAGAATTACATAACTACATGTTTTGGAATGACATAAAATTTGTTCAATTGTGACAGAAAAATGTGCAGGAAAATGATAGCATTGACGAGTATGTGAACCATTTTTGCCAATAACTATGATTTTAATAGAAATGGCAATAAGAGTGGTACAGCAAAAACAATATAACCTTAAGAAGAATGGAACATTTTAAGCAGTTCTAAGTGGAGAGTGATTAAGCACATCTAGTAAAATTTTGAGGTACTTGTAGGCTACCTTACTTCCAGTATTTTCATATTTGGTACTTTTACTATACTACATTTCAGATGGGAATATTGTAGGTCTACTTTTTTCTCCACTACGTTTATCTGACAGCTTTGCATATCATTATTTTAAAAACAAAACATGATCAGATTGTAACACTGTTAGTTATCCAAACGTGTTATTGAAATTAGGTCCACCATAACCAACTACAGTTTTAAAATCTAAATTATTTTACTTGTCTATGAGTCAGTCATATAATACAGTAATATATTCTACACTAATATATCAGGGGTCATTCTGTTGCACAGTGAGTACTTTTAATTTTGATATGCCTGCCAAAATGGTGGTGCAGTGTTTAACACTGTCAAATCGCACCAAGAAGGTTCTAGGTGCCTCTTACCCAGTGATGGCTGGGATTGACTCCAACACCCCCATGACCCTCTTGAGGTCTCAGTGGTATATGAATGAGTATTCCTACTGAAAGTACATTTGGCTGATATGTTTGTATTCTACTTTACTTAAAACCTCTTAACGCACGCTGTTCCGTCTACGGGACGGGACGGATGTTAGGAGGTAGCCACAAGTTCTTCTGGATGTTTTAAACACCAACCCTTAAACATATATATTCATGCCGTACATCGTTGGAAAGCTTAGCTTGTCCTGATTCATTCAAGACCACTCACGATTTATATGGTTGCTCACAGCCGTAATAGTATTAGCGATTAGCTCGGCTAGCCCCTGAGCTAAGTAAGAAAAGCTATAATGCTTACATACCTTCAAAGTCTTCCCTTTATCTACAACGATCATCTTATGACTCAGGACTTTCTGTACAGCTCGCCAAGTATCCATTCTTGTGAAATATGAAATCCGTTTCCATAAAACCGGAATATTTTCCTCAATATGTCCATGTATTTAGTCCAACACGTAATGTAATAACACAAATAACAAACCATATACGGTCCGTTTACGTCATTTCCTGACCTGCGCGTCCATCTCAGAGTACACGTGACTAGATGTTTACGACCGTGAGCCTCTTCTGCTTCTGACGACACCACACACAAGCCAATTGGTGTTTAGGATTAGGCAGTACATGTCTCTAAAGCCAATGAGGACATGTGACCGACAACAATGACGACATGGCTTTGACTGACTGCTGTTCTAGCCTATGGAAATATTCGGTGAAATGAAGTTGATAACCTTTTAGCCAATAGACAGAGGTTTCCAACGGCGTATGACACTAAACTATTAGTTTCCATGTTCCATGTCCATAAACAAACTCCAAGCGTAACCGGCGTGTGCCCTGTGCGTAAAAGAGTTGAACCATATATCATTACGCACTCGTCATTTTGGTACACGGTTGGTTCTTCTTCGACTTAACATATGACTTATAGCAAAATAAACAGATAGATAGATAGATATGGCCAAACAAAAAAAATATGGTTATATGTAATAATAATAATAATAATAATATTAATAATAATAATAATAATAATAATAATAATAATAATAATAATAATAATAATAATATGGCGTCAGCTTTCATTAGAGACCAAGATTTTGATTGTAGGCAAAGGGGATGTGAAGTTATAGGTGTTTGATTGCAGTTATACAGCTTTGGTAACCAAGTGTCCATTTGGAGTCTCCAAAAAGGACCTGAGGAAAACGCATGGACGTACCTGTTGAAAAATAATTCTGAAAAATTCATCTTTTGGTCTTTTGACTCCAAATTGGAGTCAATTGGAGACTGCATGAAGCCAAGACGTGTGGCTGTGGCCTCATTGTGTCTATATCCTGCTGAGAGGTCCCTGAATGTCTGTACACATGTCATTGTAAAGGCAAACCTATGGGCGAGTAAACAACCCCATCATTGTAACCTCTGCCACTCTTTGTCAGTAAGTCACAGAATCACACAGACACTTTTACAAGAATCCTGAGAGTGTTTCCTTTCCAATGATACCAGACACATCTCTGAGTCTCAAACTATGTGGGATCTGTGCTGCTCACAACTTGGGCATGTCGTTTAGGCTAACAGCATAAAAAACAGGGGCGCGTGTTAAGTGGTTAAGGGATAGGTTCACAATTTTTCAAGTCTTTCTTGAAACAACAGTCAGGCCCAAAAGAACATTGAAACAGATTTGACTCACAGTAATCATCCTTGCTGTTCATACTGACCATGAGAATCACTTATCACTTCCAAACACATGTACAGTGTATGTGATGGGGGACAAAAGCAAAGCTAAACAATGTATTGAAAGGTTTATCTGAAGATAATATGAGGCTTCAACTGCCTAAGTGGATATCTTCAACAGTTACAAAAAAGTGTCTGTGTCTTCATGTTCAGTGTTTTACTGCCCAGCTGCAGTGGATGGACTGTAACAAAAAGAGGTACACAGTGCAATAAATGATCTCTTCATTTCCAGTATGAACAAGAGGAACGATTAGAGCAAGAAAAACAAATGTGTCAGTGTTCTTTTTGGGCACTTGACTGTTTTAAGTCAGACTTGAAAAATTGTGAACCTATTTTAAGAAAAATCATGAATGCAAAGCGATGGGGAGTAACTAGTAACATGTAATGGCATTATATATTTTAATTACAAAATTAATGTAACTGTAATCCATTACAGTTACTGAGAAAAATGTGAAAAATCATGAATGCAAAGCGATGGGGAGTAACTAGTAACATGTAATGGCATTATATATTTTAATTACAAAATTAATGTAACTGTAATCCATTACAGTTACTGAGAAAAATGTGTAATTACATTACAGCCACTAATGAAAATGTTGATTAAGGGGATTACATCTGAAGTCAGACCTTTAGAATTTGGCCTGGGAGGAGAGTTCTTTGATCATTTTTTGATATTTAACGTGTTACTGAATACATTTATTCCTGTATTTAATTATTTCAAAAAACAATCTTTTTTTAATACATTGTAAATAAATCATGATGTGGGTTTATTTAGAGCACACATGGGCTTCAATGGTGTCACAGGTAATCATGCCAAACTTTTGACTTTTTTTATGAAAAATCTTGCTGACTCCAAAATCTACATGAAATGAATACATCTTCAAATAAGAGATAAATCATACTTTATAAGAAATGATCTCCCTTATACATCATGTCAGTATCCATGAAAAACACCTGAGATTAGATTTTGGTGTGTTTAATTAGTACACTTATCCTAACAGTTGAAAAAAAGTAATCAGATGTAATAAGTTACATTACTTTGACTAAGTAATTGAAATAGTTACATTAATCATTACATTTTAAATAGGGTAACTAGTGATCTATAATCATAACATTTCCAAAATAACCTTACCAACCCTGCGTACTACATTACCCGTCGGCCTTTGCTCCAGCGTCATTTGGTAAATGATTGACCTAACTGGGCCACCATACTTGTTGTGTTTGTGTTAGTGAAAACAAAGATGGCGACCGAGCTAGACAGAGTGCGAATCTCAGCTGCAGAGCTCCGAGCTGAAGCGTCGAATTTAGTCAATATTTCTGACTCTCAGAAAGGTGAGACGAAGCCAGACATATATTTTGAAGTGGTACGATCATGGCAATGTCGTTAAATTGAAGCGAAGGAGTATGTGAAGTTATCTCAAAGTAGCCTGCGGACTTGCTAAGTTTGTAACAAGCTATTGTTGTTAGCTAGCTGGTCCCGCGCGGTCCGTTTTAAACGCCCCCTTCAAACAAAACGACACCAGATTATGTTTGCACGATTTAAAACAGTTCTTTAAAAATCCTCACACTGTCTGTTGTACTGACTATTTTAAGCACATTAGTAGGAGGAAGATGTCGTTTATATGTGACTGTAACGTTAAGCTGTGTTACGACCCGTGAGCTCAACTTGTCGCTGAACACTGAAGCACAAATACATGTTCCGCCGAAGAAAACAAAATGATTGAAATGAAGCTGTTTAATTGATTGCTGTTGATTGAAACCTCCTTCATCAAAAGTGTCGTGAGTCAAAACAGTGGCGTTGCTGGTTTATTAGCGGTTAAAGCCTACTCCTTACAACTCAACCAGCGGTGTGCTCGCTGACAGCTGCTGGAGTTAGTTGGTAGAGTTTGTGTTTGAATGACAACAGGCAACTTTTTCACTGGTTATTGGTCAGCGTGTGAATGTGTGTAAGATTATATCTGTCTCCCAACTATCCTCTGATTCAGAACATGTAAAAATGAAGACATCTTAAAGGACTTGGCTTTAAACAGGAACTGCAACGTTGAACTTAACGTTATCCTAGAGTCGCACTTATGTCGGTGAAGAAATGTGTGAAAATCTGATGAATGTAAATATGTCCATTGCTGTTTTTTATAGGCTCATGGTGCCGTCCTCAATTGTCTCGTTTTGTCCAGATCAACAGTTTAAAAGCCAAATATATTACGTTTATTATTCGTAAAGACTAAACTAAAGCAACCAGAAAATATTAATTCCTATCACAACCCAACATTTGTTTGAGAGTTTGTAAACTGAGAATTTTGGTATTTCTGCTTTAAAAAATGACAAAAAAGAATAATAATAAAATAATTGTTTTTTTGTCAACCAATTAATCGATTAATGTTGCAACTCTATATTCTACTTACATAAAATATTGCCTGTGTAGCCAAAGCCTGATGTTTCTTCTGTGACATAACCCTCTGGTATTCTTCAAAACTTATGAAAAACAGTGAGACACACCATTGTATGTAGGAAGAGTAATTTATTTTAAATCTGAGATTTAAAAAAAAAATCCCATACACCCTATTCTGCTGACATGCATACCCACAAGCACCAAATATATACTTACTTACTTAATTAAATATATAATACTTGATCACAACTGAAAACAACACATTTGCAATTTACTCCTATTAAAGTCATTTTTGCTTGAAACTCCTTAGCCCCTTTTAGATATGTATGCTATGTATTTGTAATCAATTTTTGAAGATTTACATTTAACTGAAAATTACACGGCTTAGGGCTGGATGTCACAGATATGGTAGTGAGGCCGGATAGAACAGAATCAGAAACAGAATTTGGATCTGACTTGTCATTGGATTTGTTGACAAAAAGAAATTCAGAATATGCCAACCTTGTCCTTGGAATTACATGCTCCATTTTATTGTGTTGAGGACTTAACTTTCTTTATCACAATTTCTTTTTTTTCTTTGTGTGTTTATTCCTTCAGTGGAAGAGTGTCAGGAGCATAATACACCCAAGCATAACAAGAGGCGTGGAGGAAAGCATCCCGATCTGCAGCGCTACCATCCGGCGCCTGGACATGGACGGCATCACCATGACAATGAGGAGGGAGCAACTGGTCAAAGTGAAGACTGTGGCCCCTTGGCCTCTGATTCACATGACCAGGATCAAATGTCAAAATCAAAGGATGACCGTAAAAATGTCTCTGATACAGTTTTGGAGAGACATGGGAGCACAGATGGAGGGATGAGTGGCAACAGAAGGGATGAAGACAGAATGAGAGGTGATGGTAGTAACACTCAGAACTGTAGGAAGGACACCCACCCACATGCTAAAACAGAAGTAAATCAGGATAAGGACATTGTTGAAAATGGCAGGGAAAATCAGGAACCTTCTGGAGCTGCAAAGCTAACAAAGAAAGCCCGCAAACCAGACAGAGAGTTTTATCAACCTGGTAGTAGGAGAAGCATCCAAGGAAAGGACTGTGGAGGTGGAAGAGAGCAGGATAACCCTCCTCCCAGGAAGACTGACCAGAAAATGGATCCAGAGTCCCAGTGTAGTACAGAGGAAAGAGAGAGGAAGCAAAAAACATCTTTACAGAAGCAGGGTGGGAAAAACAAAGAGGTGAAAGGCATTCAGGAAAATGTCAAATTAGATAAATCCAGCGAGACAAAAATAAAACAAGGAAACCGAGATGTTGAAAAACCTCCATTACCCGTGGATGCTACAGTGGAGAAACTTACTGGCAAAGTAGAAAAGCTCAGCGTTAAAGAAAGGGGAAAAGTGGGAGCTGAAGGCCAAGATGGTGAAGAAGCAAGTTGCCGGAGAGGAGAAACAACTGATAAGGGGAGGAGAGGCCAAGGGGTTGGAACAAAGGAGGAGGAAGAAAAGGTAGAGAAGAAAAGGGAAAAGGGAAACCACAGGAGAAGAGGGGGGGAGAGGGAAAAAGAGAGGAATCATCAGGATTCCAGAAGAGGAGAATATGAAGTAAGCAGTGGAGGAAAGAGTGAGCGGGGGAAAGCTGAGAAAGATAGAGACAGGAGAGCAACAGATACCAATAGGGATATCAAACCAGGCAAGACAGGAGAGACACACCAAAGCAAAGGAAGAGAGAATCGCAGAGAAAGAGAGAGCAGAAGAGGAGACAACAACAACAACAACCGGTCCAGAGATGCTGAGAAAGATGCTAAGACGGAAAGAAACATAGACAGGGCTGTAGAAAGAAGTGATAGAACCAAATCCAATGCAAACATCACAACTCCAACCTCAAAGCGCTATTCCAAGTCAGATATTAGACGCTCAAGGAATCGAACTTACAGCAGTAGCTCAGCCAGCAGCCTGGACGGTCCGGGACTAGGCAAGAATGCAGAGGGCTCAAAGTGGTTACACTTGGAACCCAGACAGAATAACAGAGAGGGGATGGCTAACAGTGGAGAGGGACGAAGGAGACATTTACAGAGCTGGACAACCAATGGGGAATCATCTACAGAATCACTGGAAGGAAGTGAGATGGGTGACATAGCAGAGGACAGAAGGAGGAGAAGGACAGGTAGAGAGGAAGAGCTGAGTGCAGAGAGGCGGAGAGAAGAAAGGAACAGACCAAAAGGAAACAAAAGTGGAGGTCGTGGAATCCTGAGGGTTTCTCTTGAGAAACAGGCAGCTCCCTCAATGCATAGTGAAGATGCACAACATCGCAAGCAAGGCTTGGTTCCTCGGGGCAGAGGTGGGGGTATCCTGGTGCTTCCAGCTCGCACTGACATCACTAATTCACCTGAGGTTGGGCAACGGCTTTTTGGTGGAATTAGGGGAGGAGCAGCTTGCAGGAGTAGAGGAGGCAGGGGAGGAGGAGTGAGACGACTTTGGGATCCAAACAACCCTGACCAGAAACCTGCCTTAACCCGCACCCCGCCATCACAGCACTCAGCTCTGCAACAGCCTATATATCTTCAGTCAGGCGCTGGATATGGACAGCTTCACTTTCTGGACACCGACGATGAGGTATCAGGCAGTCCTCCAGTCCCACAAGGTGAGCATTTCCGATCTCAGCAGCAGCAGGCTGCTGCTATGGCCTACTACAAGTTCCAAAACTCTGACAACCCATACTGCTACCCCATGGCCACCAGCAACCCACACAATCCAAGCACCACCACCAGCCAGCGCTATCCGTATCCTTATCACATGGGGCCCTACCAAATGGCTCCCCCTAACGGAGTATACCCAGGCTCTGCTGTGGGTCAGTTCTATAGAGGAGCAGGTTATTCCCAGCAAGGTGCTGGAGGTGGTTTGCCATTTGAAGAGGCGGAGCAACAAGCAAGAGGGGACCTCGGGAGGCTGCTGAGGGCTGCAGATGCCCAAGAGCTCCAGCTCAGTAACCTGTTGTCCAGGGACAGAGTGAGTGCTGATGGACTGGATCGCATGGCCCAGCTTAGGTGAGGATTTAGAGAAAGAGATGTGTGACAGTGGGAAGAGAAAAAGTAGATATTGAAAAGGGTAAAAATAAATGTCACTTATATATGTATGTATTTATTTATTTATTTTTTAGAGCTGACCTTTTGGGGCTATATGAGCAGGTCATCCTGACAGACATTGAACTATCAGACTCCCAGAATGTGGATCAGGCTTTGTGGAAGCATGTCTTTTACCAAGTCATAGAACGCTTCCGGCAGCTACTCAAAGACCCCACCTTTGATAACACCCCTCATATCAGGAACATGCTGCTCACGCTGCTTGATGAGGTAAGGAATGTGTGAGAAAGTTGGACAGGGTTACATGAAGCATAGATAAAATCCATAAAATGTGTTCTTCACTATCACGTCACTTGTCCATTGTGATAACTCTCTGTGTTTTTCAGGGTGCTCTATTCTTTGATGCGCTGCTCCAGAAGCTGCAAACAGTTTACCAGTTTAAGCTAGAGGATTATATGGATGGCATGGCTATCAGGGCTCGGCCATTACGCAAAACGGTATGGCCAAACGCAAAACTATATATATATGCTCAAGGACTTATCCAATGATGTATCTTAATAAATTGATCTTAAGTTGGGAGGCACTTAACAAATCACAAATCTTAACTGAAAAGCGTGTCATTGTTTAAGGTTTGTTGAGGGTGTGTCATAGACAACATATACCGAAGTTTATACCTGCAAAACTAATGATTTTCCCATCAGCCTCCACTTAATTAAAAAATGTTAGCATGCTAACATGCTAAACTAAGATGGTGAACATAGTAAACAGTCTACTAAACATCAGCATGTTAGCATTGCCATTGTGAGCATGAAAGAATGCTGACCTCACCATTTAGTTAAAAGCACTGCTGTGTCTGTGTACAGCCTCACAGAGATACTAGCATAGCTGTAAACTCGTGGTCTTGTAATATAGTAGTAGTCATGCAACTAATAAAATGTTGAAAATGTTGTATCTGTAATTATGTCACAATTATGTCCTATCTGAACATTGCATTTAGTTCTTGTGTTTTTTTTCCTTCTCAGGTAAAGTATGCACTTATCAGTGCTCAGCGCTGTATGATTTGTCAAGGAGATATAGCCCGCTACCGAGAACAAGCCAGTGACTCTGCCAACTATGGCAAGGCCCGCAGGTAGGCCATTACCTGTGCATGCTCTGTTTATTGTGAAATTCCTTACACACATTCAGGAGCACAGGATGAGTATTGATATAAAACTTTCACTGAGTCAGCAGGCCCCCAGTGTCAAAATCTGAACGAGTGATCAGGAATCAGTACAAGCCTTTTCACTGTTGGACAATTTTTACACCTTTCTCACAGTTCTCCAAAAAAATTATTTTTTTCTGATCATTTTTCAAAGTTTCAATCCCATCAGCTTTCAAGGCTTTCTTTGTCTTGGACAAAGCTTAATTTTTAAAAAATGTATTCTCATTGTTTTCCCTGAAAAATGCCTGCGAAAGACATGAAACCGTGTACCACAATAGAGAAAATATCCTCCTAGCTGTATATGAATGAGCAATTGCAAATCATACAATTTAAAGAATAAGGTGAAACTGAAATATTCCTCTGTGTCTTTGATGGTAGGTCTGACATATTTCCCTTTTTATTTCTTAGCTGGTACCTGAAAGCCCAGCAGATTGCCCCAAAAAATGGACGACCATATAACCAGTTGGCCTTGCTGGCAGTCTATACTGTAAGTGATATGTTGTCTAATTAGGGATGGAAAGTGGAAAGTTTGATGTTTAGCATTTAAAATTGGATTGCATTGTCCTAGCATGTCTTCAGGATTACTGAAGAAAATACAACAGTATTTTGGTTGTCTGTGTGTCCTTTTTAGGAGAATTTCTGCCTCTTACTCTTACTTGGTGCTTTTCTCACTTACAGAAGCGGAAGTTGGATGCTGTGTATTATTACATGCGCAGTTTGGCAGCCTCTAACCCCATCCTGACTGCAAAGGAAAGCCTGATGAGTCTGTTTGAGGAAGCTAAGCGCAAGGTCACACACTCACTTTGGTTGTTAACTTGTGCCAAACAATTGACATTTTCCCTTCTGACCTTGAACACATTCTTTGAAAATAACTGAAATGAATGAAAGAGATGTTTAGGGATATTAACTATTAGTATTTTGACTGAGGTAATCTCAAAACATTATTGAGAACAGAACTTTGTACACTGTAGGGCTGCATGAGTATTGTATTATTGTGATTTAGAACATTTTACCAAGCATATCACAAAGTCCTTGAGCTTATATAAATATTGATGTGTTTTGTTTATGTAATGATGTGATATGTTAAAGCAATAATTTGCTTGATAAATGATCATAACTTAGCATACCTGATAAAGTTTACTATAACATGGTGTTTACTGTTATAATACTGAGACATTATGCAGTACAAGTGCCTCTTGTTTACAAAGTTTGATTCTGTTCTTGCAGAGAGAGCAGCTCGAGCGAAAGGGGAGACAGGAGCGTGAAGGAGGCTCCAGGGGTCCAGCTGTAAGGGGACGAGGAAGAGGGGAGGAGGGAGCACGTATGGAGATTTGGATTCGTCCCAGCGGACAAGCAGCAACCCTGTCCTCCCACAGAGGAGGCAGTGAGTCCAGCAGAGACTCTGAACAGGATGGAGAGCTTAGCAGTCTCAGTGCTAGTGATGTAAGATCCTTTTTTTTCTTTATATCTCTCATTTAAACACAAACATAAACACGCATTCATTCCGGTGCATCCTTAAACCTTTACATGTATGTGCTCAATGACACTTAATAATAATAATAATAATGATAATGATAATGATAATAATAATAATAATAATAATGATGATAATGATAATAATAATAATAATAATAATGATAATAATAATAACTTTATTTTGTATAGCGCCTGTCGTCATTTCTGTTCCTATGTTGAAATATGTTTTGAACCCCTCTTTACTCAATCTCTTTTGTTGTTTGGCTGTGCCCATTTGAGTTTGTTCCTGTTTTGCTTGGAATGATTCACCATCTTTTTAGTGATGAACTTACAATGCTGTATAGTAATAATTTTTCCCGAAAAATGCTGGAAGTAGCTTTGTGCTATTTTCCATTTTACTTTGACATTTTCTTCTGCAATGTGCTCTGCCTCTGCTTACTAGTCATCATTGTTTCCTGAAGGAAGTGGTTATTTTGTGCCATCTGTAAGTGCACCTAATTGGTGAGCTTCTGAAGCCTTTCAGTCTACTTCCTGCCACCCCTGTTGTTCTCCCATTCAAAACCCCAGGTGCATTTAAGTGGTGATGTCACCAGTGCTGTGCTGTTGTTGCACAAAGATTAGTAACCCTTTTATTTAGTTGGCCTTCTCTTTTTTTTCTACAGCTAAATAAGAGATTCATTCTGAGTTTCCTGCATGCGCATGGAAAGCTCTTCACTAAAGTGGGGTGAGTAATAATCATGTTTTCTAGCTCTTACTTTAAGGACAGAATGGGTTAGTCTGCTGTTTTTATGAATATGTGTCTTTACTGTGCAGCATGGAATCCTTCCTCGGGATGGCAAGCCGTGTTCTGCAGGAGTTCAGGACACTGCTCCAGCATGGTCCTTCTCTTCTGGGTAGCACACACATGCTGCAGATCATCACCATCAACATGTTCACCATACACAATGCCCACAGCAGAGGTAATGCTGCACACACAGCATTATTATCATAATCAAACCACAAATCCTGCTTCAAATCTGCAAAATGAATGCAAATGCATGACTGGTAAAGACCTTATTTTGTTTTTATGCAGGTGATTAGCATGGATTTTGGGGGGTTGTAAAAAATGTATAACAGTTAATTAAAAGAAAATATGTTAATTGGTCGTCTTGTTTGAAGTTGGGTCACAGACAGGTCATTGGTAATGTTGATACAAGAATATTGTGTTCAGTTCTGTTTCTGGTTCTTGTCTCTTTGTCAGGTGAAGAAGGAGAAGTGCGGTCTGTTTTACAAGAGCAAAGCACTGCCCTGGGTCTCGGCATGTTTGCGCTATTGGTGCAGCGCTGCACAGAGCTACTCAGAGATATTCCTGCAGGTACACACACATATATATATATACACATACACAGGGAGGTTGTGTGTGGTGTGTGTGTGTGTGTGTGTGTGTGTGTGTGTGTGTGTGTGTATATATCTATCTATCTATATCAGCAGCATTTTTGTTGTTGTTGCTTTCCACTCATCTAATTTTTCTTCCCACCTGATTTTTTTGTTGTTGTTTGATAAGCACATTGCATGGACATTTATTTCAATTGTTGACATTTTAAAAACTCTTTGTCTCTCTCAGAACCAGTAGCCATGACAGATGGAGAGGAGGAGGGTAAAGGGGAGGAGCTGGAGGGTATGGTGAAGGTCTCTGCCTTCCCATTGGACCTAAGAGAACTACTCCCAAGCATCAAGGTCTGGTCTGACTGGATGTTGGGTCAACCAGACCAGTGGAACCCACCACCCTGCAGTATAGAGTGAGTGCTTTGAATTGCTACCTATTTTTTACTATCTGATGGTTATGCTCAACTCGTGCTTTCAGTCAAACTATAAACACAAACTCTTCAGACAGTAGCTCTTTAAAATACTCATTCCTCACCATCACTTGTGACTTTGTGTACGAAGTGGCAGCCCTGACGTTTGGCAGTGCCTGGCTGACCTGTGTAACGTCCTGGCACGGGTCGACCATGAGGAGGTGCTGCTGTACAAAGTGGACAGTGATGAAGTCGAGGGAGACGAAGAGTTGACTGTACTGCAGTTAAAGGAGGACAGGCTGCTGGCAGGCTTTGTGCCACTGCTGGCAGCACCCCAGGAGCCCTGTTACATAGACAAACACACTGACATGGTGAGCAGAAAGTAAAACTGTACAGCCCTGGTACATGCTTGTTCTCCTTTTAGAATTACTGATTACTCTTCCATTACTGTCAGAGTGCCGAATTATACTATACACTACATGTACTCTTAATGGTCCTCTTTCTGGTCTCATGCACATATACCCCCATCCTCTTTCCTCAGGCAATAGCAGCAGATTGTAAGAGAGTGACAGTGCTGAAGTACTTTCTGGAAGCTTTGTGTGGACAGGAAGAGCCTCTGCTGGCCTTTAAGGGAGGCAAATACATCTCTGTGGCAGCTTCTCCTCCATCTAACCACTCAATGGATACAAGGAGCAAGCAGGGTTCTCTAACAGAGAATGAGGTGACAGTCTTTCGTGTACTTTCCTCCCCACTTAGTTCCTTCTGCTCTTTCCATATCTCCTTGTGCTCCTTTCTTTTTAAACTTGATCGACTCATTATGTATGTATGCATTATGTAAAAACTAATAAATGTTCATTGCAGTTCATCAGTGGCTGCAAGAGGAAGCCTATATTTTGATTGTGTCTTATCCTTGTCTGTTTTGCAGGCTGATGATGTCATAGTGGAAGCAGAGTCGTCACTATCCGCATCAGAAGAAGAAGAGGATGTCGAGGAGGCAGGAGACAGCGAGAATGATATCAAACAACTGAAGGCGCGACGCCACGCCCTCACCAACAAACTGGCACAGCAGCAGAAGCGCAGGGATAAGATACAGGTAAAACACACATTGTTGTTCTATAGGTACAACAGGTGTTCAGTGATGTCTTTCCCATAGATCTAAATGCAATAATATTAATACAATAAAAATTAACATTGTGACAAATGATAACAGTGTAAAATAAAATAGATTATAATGGACTGTATGTCTCACAATGTGTAGGTAAGTAAATAATAAGAAAAGGGTCAGTAACGATTTAAAAAAAATAAAATAAAAAATAGTTGCACTTAAAATTGCCTGTTTTACTTGCTAACAATTATTTAATAAAAGGATTTCATAGCTTTATTTCATAATGCAGGTTATTATATAAAATCCTATTTTCCATAATAAATAATTAGGAACACCTCTATGGTCTAGTATTGAAATCTTCAGGTCTTGCTTTGTGTATTTGATTGTGAATTCATTTTCTTTCTAGTCATGCTTGTGTCCAAAGATAGTATTAACAAAAAAGTGCATCTTAACAAAAAAGCTTTCCAGGCAGAATATAAGAAAATGCAACAGCAAAGATGGAAGCTTTAAAAAAAACCTTTACTGTATTGACTAAATCATTTTTTTAAAAACAGCATGTTTCGACAACTGTTGGTCTTTGTTGTTACTTTTGTTTGAAGCACCCCCGTTTTATTATACAGAGCTACCAGTTGACTCTTTTCATAGTACATTAACTATCAATTAAATAGGGCAAACATATAAAACATTTCATGGTAGAATTGACTTTCACATTAAATGTAATCTCTGTGTTCTTGTGGTTGTGTGTTCGTGTTCCAGGCGGTGTTGCAGACAGGTGGGCAGTTGGAGCTGGAAGTGAGGCCGCTCTTTTTGGTTCCAGATACCAATGGATTCATTGATCATTTGGGGGGATTGAAGAAGCTCCTATGTGGAACATACATAATAGTTGTGCCACTCATCGGTAAGACTGAAAGACATGAGATATAGGAAGATTGACTTTTAATCAAAAATTGAATTTTATCAGATTAATTTAACCTATTTTTCTGCTGTAGGATCACAGTCTGTAGTTAAAGGGTTAAGGTGATGTTAAGTGTTTTAAAATGCTAATAGCCTGTCTGCCTGGCATTTAGTGCAAAAACAGAACATCTGTGATGTAATATGTGCTCTCTCTTTCTCTCAGTGATTACAGAGTTAGATGGCTTGGCTAAAGGCCAGGACAACTTTGGCGGAGGACTGGGGTCAGGTGGCCGCAGCACAGGCAGTCGCAGCAACTACAATGTTAGTGTGGCCCATGTGCGGGCCGTGCAGGAAAAGGCCCGGTTGGCAGTGGCTTTCCTAGAGAAAGGGTTTGAATCCAGGGAACCGTGCCTCAGGGCTCTTACAAGCAGAGGAAATCAGCTTGAGTCCATTGCCTTCCGCAGTGAAGACACTTCCGGACAACAGGTGAGTTTGCTTCGTTTTCTTTTATTTCATTAGCTTTGGGTAATTTGGTTTCAGATTGTCCAGTGAAAGTGTTTCTTTTGCTGGGAA
The DNA here is from genome assembly GCF_027409825.1 of Scomber japonicus. NCBI lineage: Eukaryota > Metazoa > Chordata > Actinopteri > Scombriformes > Scombridae > Scomber > Scomber japonicus. The sequence continues at coordinate 15,165,234 of NC_070590.1, read as the reverse complement.
GCAGTGGCTCGCTAAAGTTCAAAATGAGGGAGAGAACATTGTTACTTTTATTAAATGTTGATACTGATTCAGTAACTTAGTTTTTGTTCTTTCTCAGGGTAACAATGATGATGTGATTCTGTCCTGCTGTCTCCACTACTGCAAAGACAAAGCAAAGGATTTCATGCCTGATCAGAGAAGTATGTAATATCTATACTCTGTCAGTGTCCATTTATTGTACCTTACATATAAATACTTTATTTTCATTGTATGGTCTTCTGAGTTTACCTCTAACTCCTCTTTGGCTTCAACTCCCTCACACACACAGATGGAACAGTGAGACTGCAAAGAGAGGTGGTACTCCTTACAGATGACCGTAACCTGCGTGTTAAAGCTCTGACACGCAACGTCCCAGTGCGAGACATCCCTGCTTTCCTCAGCTGGGCCAAAGTGGGCTGAACCAGGCTAAGATGAAACCAAAGGAACACAACTGCTGAAGCCTGCTTGCCAGTAAGCCAGGGGAGAAGACACACTTAAGCAGAGAAAGAGGAGGAGGAGAAAACAGGGGGAGAGGAAATGATAAAGAAAGCGAAAAACCACTTACGAAATATGAGTGGTGAGAGCAGGGTGGTTTCAGTGAGCTTTTTTCCCCCCTCTTGTGATGAAGTGTGTGTGTGTGAATGTGTGTGTTAAGATCAGCGAGCTTCCCCAGAAAGAGACAGGGGGACTTGATAAGTCTCTGGAAGGCTGGACTGGAGGGGAGGAAGGAAGGATGGAGTGATTTAATTTCAATTGTCTGGTCCAGCCTTGAGCCTCTGCGCCTAGGTAGTGAGTGCACTCTGCAAGCAGTATTAAAATTTGAGGCTGATGATAGAATGAGCCACAGAGAGGGAGAGTGTTTATGGTCATCTAATTGATTAAAGACAGCAGTAATGAAAGCCACAACTGGCAATTCCACACTTCTCTGAGGGCCCAGTCTTACAGACTGCTGCGACCTCTGCAGCAGAGCTGAGGGAACAGTAGGCGGAGAGAAACACAGCTGGAGGATCTTTGTCAGTAGTGCCTGATTGTAGTGAGGGAAACCAAAAGCCCCCTTACACAACATCAGCGCCTCCAGTCAATCATATGCAGGTATTGTATTTCCTGGAAACCGAGGAACTGCGTCATACTAACTGGGGTTGTTCCTCCAGCTTGATGCAAACATTAAGTTTGGGTATTGGAAAAAGCTGATTTAAAAAAAAAAAAAAAATTAACAACTCAAATCTTTATTTTTCTGTTGTTTTTTTAATTTAGTTTTTGAGCTCATACTAAAAAGGTTTTCTTTCCATCCTGGAGGCCATCTCATATTTTGTCGAGAGATTATAAGTAAGATGAAGATAATAAGTATCTGCAGGTTCTCCCAATAACAAGATGAAACATAATTTTCTTAGACCATCCCACATTGAATTTTGAGTTCAAATGTACTAAGAAAATAATTATTCATTTCTGTTGTTGAGCAGTGTAACAACAAATTCCAACATAGTAGGATGAGGAGAGTTTGTGGAGAGTCTTCAGTTTCAAGAAATAATGCTACATTGACTAACTTTCATGAGATTGTTGTCTTATAGGTGAAATCCCACCCTTTTGCCAATCAGAATAAAGCCATTTGGACAGCCATGTTGTTAGGAGATACTTTGGTCCTTCATAGGGACTTTGCAGATACTTAATCAATTGCTGCCGGTGAATAATTAATGTAATATTCTGTTCATCTCAACACTTGCATATCAGTTATTTGTGCTTTTCAGTTCATACCAACACAACACTTTCCCTTTTTATTTTGTGAAATCACTAATTCCTATTTTCCTCTTCAGAGTTTGTCTTTTTTCACATATTCAAGGTCACATGTTGACATTTCTCTATTTCAAATACATTTTACAATATAACTTTACAAATTACAGCCTGTAAAATTAGCATTAAGTTCATGCAACACAAACATTTAACACATATGTAGTATTTGTGTTTGTGTGTTTGCTTGCTCTACGTTGCTTTGTGGTAGTTTCAGGAGATTCAAAGTCATGTCAGAAGTGTTTCTGTGTGTATTTGAAACAGCTGGATGCTCAATGTAGTCAATCTGTTGAATTTTATCAAGCACCATTCATCAATCAATTCATCGATCAGTTTGATCACATTGATTTAAAAGAATACTGTATGTTGGATGTATCTACTCTTTCTATTTGTTCTGTACCTTTTCAGCCAGGCTTGTACAACTCTCACCAGCAGCTTATGTTTCAAATGACTTTTTCATTGTCCATCATTAAAAATGTTTTGAAGGCATCGTTTCACCTCATTGTTGTGCAAATGAAGGATGTGATATTGTAAGAAGTGACTTTTCTTTTTACTACAGTCACTGCAGAGACTTTTGCTGTCTTGTTATAGTAGAAAAGGCACAGGTGTTGCAGCTGGCATGCCAAAATGTCTTTAATTCATATTCACATTATGAGGACCAAATTGGGAACATGTTTATGTGTATATCACTAAATTAAAGATTAGAATTGATATTTAGTAAGAGAATCATTGCTGAGCCCTTCATACATGCAATGTTGACTAAATAAAACCTAATGGACCCATTAATAAACCCAGATTAAATCATTACAAGAAACAACAAAGCATATATAACATCATCTACAGAAAGATGCATTTGAGTCACTAATACAAAAACCAATGCATGTATGTCCTCATGGTAACTGAAGATGACAGGTGGGAGTAGAGTTTTCCGTAAACTGGGAATAGACAACTGAGGAAATGTACCGGCCAACCATACTGTAATGACTATGGGGACATAAGTGAAAATACAAAATGACACATTGTAGACCATAATCATCATCTATACATGCCTCAAAAGACTGAATTGCTCTGTTTCATCCTGATATTCGGTACCTAAGGCTGATGTATTTTTAACTTAAACTGTTGGTGTAGATATAATTGGCATTAGAGATGTAAGATAAATGCTTGAAGACTTACTAATATTCACTGTTACATGATAAAACTACATCCTCAGAAAGCTTGAGTTGCACATCTGCTCAGGTTTAGTTGGAATAAACCCCAATATCTATGTAGAAAGTGTGTATTTACATTATACATGGAAGTGCGTGTGTGTGTGTGTGTGTGTGTGTGTGTGTGTGCAGCAAGGACAGAAAGTTCTACACCCTATCCATCCATATCATTTGCTTCAGTATACTTTCTGTGCCTGGATACAGACCACACAGGCAGGACCTGACTCCCATCATCATGACAACAGGGCTGCCGAGCAACCAATCAAAGCCCTCCGAGCCCCTTTCTGCAAGCTGATTGGTCCCTGGGCCTGCAGCCTGTTGTGGAATGCCCATCTTTAACCTCTCTGCTGCCATGCACACATCACACATCACATTACATCCTATATTTTCTCAATGCAGATTATAATCCTGCACTGAGATGTGGTGTCACGTTTGATCTAACATGGCATGTGTTATTATTATTGTTAATGGCACACTACATATTGGGTTTACATCATGATTTGCACATTCCTGGTAAATATTTTGTACATTATGGAAACATCTGCAGCACAGCATACTACATGTGCACACATTGTCAACTTCTGCTCTATTTTGTGTTCAAAGGTGTTTCTGTTTACTACAATCAGTGTCTTGATATAAAAACCACTATCCTCTTCGTAATGGCTGATGAGCTTCACAATGTGGTCTCAGCTCAGATGTGAGACTTTGACCCCCTTCCTTTAATGACACACTGAAAAGATTTGCTACAATTCTGGGGAAACAGTGCTTTATTAACACTGTAAATTAACGACCGTCTATTTATAGTAGAGGCCAGATTAGGACTGAAACTGATAATCAGGTTAGGAGCTCAGGTCAAAGGATGGGACAAGAGGGAGATGAATGTTCAGTACTTTGTTATAAATATTCACCGGCTCTAAAATGGACTGATGTTGTGTGTGCAGAGGTTTCTCCATCCAGACCACACACCTGTGCTTGCAGCAGCACCACCAAACACTGAGATTAGGGAGGGGGGGGGCAACATTTACCCTGTAGGCTGCAGCTAGACAGCAACCAACAAGACTCTCCAAAGCTGCCACACATGTACTCTCGCCTGTTATCCCCGCTGACTGTCCACCCGCGGTTGTGTTTTCTATCTGCTCCCTGATTCTCACGGTGGAAGGGAGGTGATTCTCCCAGCCGCCATTTTTAGGGAACTGCCTGGCTGCCTGTCGAAGAGAGAAACTTTGGTCTCTGCTGCCTGACGTTAGCAGCCAGCTCGTTGTGACAGCTAAACGCTTGACAGTCGTCAGTCAACTCAGCTTTCCACACGGTGACATGCATTAATCCTGGAGCCAGTTTGTATAGATGCAAAAACAACGCTAAATGTTAGCCAAACTCAGCGTGACCGTGTTTATTGGGCTCTGGCAACTCTACAGTTGTTAGATTAGCGTATTAGCATTGCTAATTTACTAGCTAGCGGATTCACACTTTGATTTCTCCGGATTGCCTCGTCTGTGATTTGGCGTCAGACACTTTCTCCGCCGTGTTCAGGGTGACTGGATTAATCAGCCGCTCATACCCACTTCTCAACCTGTGTGGATTCATTTTTACTAGGTGAGTATGTCGCTAACTTTTAGCTTTCTGCTAACCAACGATGGGCAGATTTCTTCTGCAGTGGAGCTCGGTTGCAACATTGGTTAGCTTGTGAGCTAGTCAACTAGATTGGCTGCTTTTCGCTAACGTTAGCTAACCAAAAGTTGCTGTTACAACTTGCATGGTCTGTCGCATCGACAGATTTTACTCTGCCTTGTTGGGCTCAAGGGTGATTTTGCTCTGATTGCAAATGTGACACATCAGCAAATAAGGATGCACTGAGAGCAGGGCTAGCGAGCACAACTGTGAGTTGCTTGTGAATAATGTGAACAGCTTTAATATTAACCTAAAGAGGGGTAAGCCAGCTACGTTAGTTTGCTAATCCGCTTTATGCAACTATCGGTGCAAGTAGTGCCACTCCCTCATTTTTGTTTTTGTCCACTGTGGCTGTAACGTTAAGTGAAACTCGGCTTTGGATGTGTCTGTTTTGGAAGTTTGCTTATCTACCAGGGACAATTATGAGTCACATACTGTCTGAGCAGCTCGCTGTGTGACGGTAGGTGACATGGGTCAAGCCTCTTACTGTGTGTCGCACGTACGAGTCCCGGTGTTGTGTTTACAAGCAGCATATCCTGGAGAGACCGACAAATCATTGCTTTTTCAGTGTGCCTACATCCATCGCCCGCTGATGGCTGTTTTTGTGCACTGACGTGAGTCGCATTCCTCAGTTTTCTGTGTTGATATTGCGTAACTCTGGCTATCTCTCAGCGAGCCACTCTTCTGCCTGGCTTATCTGCTACTCCGCCGCTTGACTTGTGCGTGACAGTGGATCAGGTACACAAGGATTTAATATAACATTCTCAATAAGGTTAAACCAGGCGTAACGTCAGTGTTGTGACACCAAGATTTACCATTCAAAGCGAGAAGTTGCTGTCTGTGTCTGTGTGTGTGTGTGTGTTCTGTCAGATGTTATGTGTATGGCTCGATACCTGAACATCTACACATGTTCCGTGTTGTATGTGCCATGCATACAGGCTCCCTCTGACAAATACGCTCTGCAGTGTGAGCAGTCCACCTATTTCGTTGGTGTCAGTGGACCATGATGAACAGACTGCCAATGATATAAATGCAGCCTGTGTTACTGTTTTTTGAAAGGCAGGTACAACTTGTCCCCTTGCTCTTGTTATCATAGATTTCTGCTTGGCTACCTGTCCCTGCTTTCCTGTTTTTCGGTAAACCTGTGCCAATATGCACACCTGTCATTTGCTCATTTATGTATCTGGCATGCCTCCTCAGAACAACAGTGCATTCACAGACAGGAACAGCTCCCCCTCTTTACTTCCAAGGACTTACTGCTAGCTGATGATGAGAGGTACACAGCTGTTATTGCCTGTGAAAATCTCTGCTTGGTAAAGTTTTCCTGTGTGTCAGTTATATCAGGGGGTACTGAATATGAGCACACTGCATAATGGTTTTAAGTGTCTCCCTGGAAAAATGGATTAGAGACTGGAGTAAAGCCTGCCCTGCTTGTTAAAGTCCAAGTCAGAGACAGTCAGCCACTGCAGAACAAGATTGGTCTCATTATGTTTATGGTCACTACAATGCTACCACCATACATTATTTGAAGTAATTATGAATGTCATAATATAACCCTATTTTAGAGTATTGATTTTAATCTGCCATTGATTTTATTTATTATTGAGTCTTAAACTTTTTATCTGGCAGAATCGACCGGTGATCAAATGGTGGTGGTCCTCAGGTTTTGACTGGGTCGACATACTCAACTGGTAGTGGCATCAATTCAAAAATAGGCGTATTTTGTTATTTATTCAAATTTTGTCATAAGTTTTATTCCTAAAAAGGAGTTCCTACTTCCTAAGCATCTCTTAATCATCTCTTTTGATTGTGGCTGGCTGCTGAACAGTTGGAAACCAACTGGATATTTGATGAGTCAGACTAAGAGCAAGAAGCATAAAGGGGAGGATAGGCTCACCCACAGTTCTTCTTCAGGCGATGGACAGAGGACACACACTGTACAATCACAATTTGCAAAATAACATTTCAATCATTTGATGTTCATCAGGTTGAGTCTCACTTTTTCCAGATTTATACAGTCTAAATGATTCTGTCTCAAGTCCAAGTTACTCTTAGGTCCAGTAGTTCTTCCATTGGAGATGACAAACCACATCCACTGGGATGGCTTTGTAAACTTGGGTGTTTGGATACCTCTGAGTCCTCCTCTTTGCCCAAGTGTCTCTTGTTCAGAGGAAACGTTGGTTTGTTGTGAGATTTATCCTGACAGGATGAGTGAAAATGGAGCTCTGTGAGAGAAATGGGATGACTCAAATCCTCTTAGTGTCCGGTCACTCCATTCCTCTCCTCTGTCACCATCACTTCTATAGCACCACAAATGGGGATGGTGGTGGTGGTGTTGTTGATGTTGGGGAGATAGAGAGCTTTCACTTCCTCCACTCAGTGAAAGCAGTCTGTGATCAGTCTGGGAAGCAGGATCATGGACACCCCACCCTCCATACTGGGGGATAGAAATGTAGCGTATGAGCCATGAGCAACAGCACACATGTAGGTCATGAAATGAACATCTTCTCTGAACAGCTGTGATGTTGTAGTGGTTTTTAAAAATGTTTTATTTGGCATGTGGCTTCTGATTTTTAGAGAAGCATCAAATTCACAGTTTTCTCTCCAAATATTGAATCTATTGTCTGAACTGACAGTAGTAGATTCAATGCTGATTGGAGTAATTTCTCTATGTTTAAGTTAACATGAGGCTGCAGCCACACCTTGTAAGTGGAACTGATCCCCTTGTGAAGATATTCTGCTTGTGAATATTTCACTTACTTGCACTTATTTGTTGATGATGTCACATAACGTTGCAGCAAAAGTTGAGTCTTGATCAAGAGCTTTGTTCATGTGGACCAGTGAAGTCTGGCTCATAAATAATGATTTAATATGATGTATCTGCTCGGTGCAGTCCGACTTTGAATTATTTAGAAAAACAGCTTTCAGGATGTTGCCGAAGGACATTTTTAAAGTATGAAAGTATATATTGTATACATTATATTTCTGTTGAGGTGTGTGTGTGTGTGTGTGTGTGTGTGTGTGTGTGTGTGTGTGTGTGTGTGTGTGTGTGTGTGTGTGTGTGTGTGTGTGTGTGTGTGTGAAATAAAGGAAGTCCTGTTCCATAAAGCACAATTACCAAATAACTACTCATGGATAAATAAACCTTTCTAAAAAAAAAATCAGGATTGCATTTAACCCTCTATTACCATCGTGTGGCAATTTTACAATTATTTTGGTCAATATTAAGATCATAATTATTTGACATGATTACTCACTGACTTTGTAAACTTGTCTATTTATCTGTGGATTTACTTGAATTTTAAATTCAGTTGAGAAACAAATAAAAAGTGAGATGAAATAAATATATAAATAAGTAGGATCGACTATGTTGTAGTGAGCTTCCACAACCTACTGAATATTACTAAACTTGTCTTCAATATATATAATAAATTGGAACACAATGATTGAGATCATACTATCATATTGTTAAAATGCTTGTGGTGTGGAGTGGGAACTTTGAGGAAGCAGACATTTAGCACATACTCTTCAGTTTCCAGGTAACAGTTTGTTTTCTCCAGAAAGTTTTTATTTCTTCACTGTCACATGAACAAGAAGCCAGCTTTCTGTAATTGGAGTACGGGATTAGAGAAACTTGATTTCTCTGCCATGTAAACACGTAGCCAATTTAATAGTTTTTTTAATCAGCTCTTTACGAGTTAGCATGAGGACCATAACAGACTGCAGACAGAGAGAGCACAGCGCCGAGTGGATGGATGAAAGAAAGAGATCATTACACGGAGCAAAGTATCTAAAATAATAGCATCCAAAGTCTGAAACTAAAACAAAATAGATTGTAGATGTCTAAATTAGTCAGTTTTCACACACAAGATTATCAGTTATCCTCAGAATCATTGGAAGCCAAAATCAATTACGGAGAGATTATTGTAATAATCAGGTAGTTGTTTTGGGTTTTAAAAAGCCAAAAACATGAAGGAGCTGTGGTGGATGGATGTTTCAGGCTCAGTACTTCCTGAACTTCTCTTTTTGATGTATCTTCTTGTGTATCCTTTTAACCAGACAGCAGGATTACTCCAGGGTTGCTTTTGTGTTGCTCACCCTGTGCAGCTAAGAGAAATTCACCATGAGGATCAATAAAGTATTTGATTATTTATTATCTCCATTCCTCTCTCTATCTTCCTCTGCGTGACAAGTCTTGCTACTCAGCCTTTGTTTATTGGTTGCCTCTTCATTAGGCTTCTTGGTGATTTTTACAGCGCAGTGGAAATCAATTCACATACTACATCAAGAGAGAGAATCCATTTTCCTGAACACGAAAGCAAAACAACTTTTGGTGCATTTCTTGAACACGCTGTTCCCTGTGATAACGAGTGAACGCACAAATCTTGCAGACCAGTCCATTTCCTCCAGACTCAGTCTTGTGACTTTGTGTGTGTGTGTGTGTGTGTGTGTGTGTGTGTGTGTGTGTGTGTGTGTGTGTGTGTGTGAGAGAGATAAAAACCCAACCGTATTTATTTGTTTTCTTATGATCTACTCCATTAGAAATATACACAGTCCAAGTCTAATCTAGCTTCATTTTTCTTATAGACTAATAAAATAATGAAGTGCTGTTAACCTTCAATTATCTCATATTGAGATTAAATCGCAGCAAATTCCTTTTAAAAAAGAAAACTGGCAAGTTACAAAGAATTAAATAGTTTTTTTTAAAACTCATTAATATTCATAAAAAATGTCAAGTTATGTAACTGTGTGTAAATCTGTGTCTGAGCCTCTTATTTACCACTTGTATATTATCATTTATCATCAATAGCATGGTAGAACTGTCTCAGGAGAATCCACACAAATGGATGGAAATTGTTGACATACAAATGATGATATATATACCGCCCCTCTAGTCAGCTACAGCCACAAATAGTATCTAATAATGTGGGAAACACTGATATTATTTAAAAGAAACATGCAGTTCATGATTTGGGAATTTGTACTTGAATTAAAAACGGTCTACTTGGCTCCTTGTGTTACTAGTTTTCTCTGTAACAATGTATCAATATAATAGTAGTCATTTGTTAAATGGGGCCATGTACAGTGTTAAACAGAAATGTTACCATTTGATCTACTCTACCAGAGTTAGCTTATAGCTCATTTACATGTGCAGTCCCCACATAAGGTCAATACTAAAACATATAACGGCACAATAACAAACAGGACACATACAAAATGCAATGAAAAAATCACAGTAGTTTTAGGTGCACGGACATTTTCTAGCAACACACTGGATAATTTACCATGAGAAAAACTTTACATCAGAACTATTAGAAACAGTCCAGTAACTGTTAAAGGGAAATGAGGTCATTTCCTTACAGCAGTTTGCTAAAGCCTTGGAGAGATGGAGTAACTTTTTTTTGTGAATGCAGTTTTAATTAAGAGGAATTAATCATTACCACTGTTATAAGGAGGCAAGCAGTTGTCATGAATGTTTCATCTGGTCAGTGTTATTGTACTAAGGTGTCACATTTTGATTTGACGACACGGTGATGCTATGCTTGATTCTCTCCTAATTTTGTCTGCAGTAAATAACCAGTAAATACTGTCTGATAGCATACTTGTTAGCGACCTACCTTGTGATCCATTTCATGGCTGCAGATTGAAATCAGTGTGTGCTGAAACAAGAAAAGTATTCATCAGGCGCTGCAATCAATGTTGGGTGGAAACAAGACTTTGTAGTACAGGAAGCATTGATATCAGAGTATTGATAAGATTGTTTTGGTGTTGCTGATTTTTTTGGGGGTGAGACAGCCTGTGTTGTCTTTGCTGGGCAGTTAATCATTTAGAGCACACCAGTGATTTTACTCCAAAGCTTAACAAAAATGTCAACATTTTATGATAAAAGATTTCTCTCAAACTCAGAAGTTAATATACAGTCTCAAAACTTCTCTGTGTTCACCATTTACATTATAGCTTGAAATCATAATGTCCTTTTTAAAATATTTCATCATTGTTATTCATCGTCCCTGCACTTTGGTTTGGTAAAACTGGCACATTGTGTGTTTAGAAGTGTTGATCGGCATGTCAGGTAGGCTCAAAGGAGCACAGTTCACTGCTTTTAACATCGTTTTCATTACATTATGTGGAATTTTGCCTACTTTTTTTTAGATGCTATAAAAGAGGTTCAGTAGATATAAAGTTTGGTCATTATAGATATAAAGACATAGAGCCTTTCAACATGTGTGGCATATTCATAATATATATATATTTTTTTGCTCATTGTCTTGTTAGAAAATGAAGACATTTCCAACATTAAATCAGATTGAATGACATTATCCTCTATGTTTTACACTGTCTGTTGTTGTGTTGTAGTTAGATTTACAGGGCTTCTTTGAGCCCTATATGAAAGTGTAATAATCAGTGTGCATTACAGGGTTTATGTAATAATGCTGCCAGGATTAAGATGAAGTGTAAAGGCCTCTCTGTCCATTTGAGTCAAGCATAAAAAGACTGGACCTCTGTTAGTGTTACTAAAGTTTGCTCCCAGCAGCAGTTTTTAGCTTCTCTTCACTAAGGTATTTGTTGTGCTTGAGGGTTGTGTGTTTTGCTGTAAGAACTCCACTCTTGTGTTTTTTTTCTCTCTCAGTCAGCTGGACAGTTTTCAGCAGGACAAACCTTGTGACATTCAGCCAGCAGTGTGGCTTTGATACAGCGGGCTGCCAGCCTGCACTGATAACTAGTTGGCTATGTTAGCGCCGCGGTGTTGCCAACCCAAAGATAAACTGAAAGGGGTCAGTGAGTTCACCCAGCGTTAGTAAATCTGCAATGATATGAATGTTGTTGGGGTATGGAGGGGCTCATTGGGCTGAAGACAAGATGCGGATATCAGGTTGAAAAGGCTAAACAATTTTTTTTTTTAAGACTGAATGTTGCAGTGCTTTCCTAACTAGAGGAGAGGGAGTTTTTCAAGGTCAGAGTAGACTCAAGGATAGAAAAGTATGTGGTCACTGGTTTGATCCCCTGGCTGTAGGGCTGGGCGATAATTTATTAATTGTAGGGCTGGGCGATATGGATAAAATCATATATCACAATATTTTTTTTAACCCTTTACCAAATGACTCGATATCGATATTGCAACAATATTGTAGGGATGATTATTGGTGCCTTCACAACATATTTGCACAATGAGATTTTTGATAAATAATCATCAGTAATTTGAATATAATGACAAAGTGCGTAAAGGTAAATACTACAGCAGCTAGAACAATCTTGTAAGTTCAGAAAATGACATCATTTTGCTGTAATGCAGCCTTTAAAACCAGGAGAAGACGACATTTCTGCTGTATCACGATATTACGATATCCAACTTCTAAGATGATATGTAGTCTCATATCACAATATCAATATAATATCAATATATTGCGCAGCCCTAATTAATTGTATTGCACTGATATGGTCATATAATATTAAAATAATGCAAAACGTTGCTGTTTTAAATTGATATTTTAAAACAAAATGTAATATAAACACTAACAAAATGAGAAGTACAAGTTTTTAATTTATACATGTACTTATATTTGTTCAATATAAGTATTTGGTCTAATTTTGCATACACCTGCAATATAATGAAAAACATGTTTACATGTGAAATATATGTTTATTCGTATGGTAACTTGAGCATGTTTGACATGAAGCCATTATTTGACATGAGACATGTGAGAGTTTGTTATGCTTTGTGATGACAAACCTTTTGTCTTCATCCTGGGCACAGATGCATCGTGAAGGTAAATGTGTATATTCAGAGAGCAAAGGATGTCATGGGTCCAAAAGCTGAAGTATGTAACTGAAGATAATTTCTAGACAGTCAGCAGTAAAAGTCGTAACCACTGAGTGATTTCAGTAATTATTGTAACTTATAGACAGATAACACAAAACAAACACAGTAAAAATACAGTAAAGCTCAATAAAGACACACAAGGACAACAGATGGCACAACATGAACATCAGAGCAGCGTTGTCTGTACCATGCAGGACATGATGAGTGAATGCTGCTAATTTGCATGAAACCAAATTGGTATGAGTAACTGTTTTTTAAAGTGTTTCTACAAAAATAGACTTTTGAAAGTCATAATTTTATGTAGTAGAGTTAGCTGGATAATACACAACATGCTTTGCACACACATACTTTAAGCAAACATTGCATGTGCACACAAACACGTATTATTATTATTACATGCATGCCTCACACATTATACAGATAAACATTGATGAATCTGGTTTAGAGTACACAGTAAAGGCTGACCCCAGGTCCTCTCACCCCTCATTACATTAGGCCCCCTTGTAACAATGGACATGAAATCAATCCTTGAGCTGGTGTAATTGCATTGTCCAGTGAGTACAGTAGTTTACAGATCTGCAATAATTGCTGAACTGGTGCACTTGTGATGACTCTGCAATTAGTAGATTATATTAAGATTTAGCGCATGAGGGGGGAGGGAGCGGATGAAAAGAGATTTCAATAAAATGTTATGAGTGAATAAATGATGAGTCTATCAAGTTTTATATTTTTGTTGTAAATTCCTCCCTCTTCAAAGGTTAGACGTTGATTTTTCTCACTGGTATATTCAAACTTGATCAGCTGAGCGAATAGACTCTTCTTCATACTGTGCAGAATCAAGTGTTTTATCTTGTCCTTGCTTAATGCTCCTTTCTGTGTCTCCTTGACTCTCCATCCAGGTGCCCATGTGCTGGTTCCTTAGGCCCATCCATTACTGCAGATGAATCTTCAGCTGCTTTGGCGTAGCTCAGCACACAGATAGTCCCATCCCCTTTGCGTGGGTGATAAGGGACTACAGCAACCAGGATGCCCTCCTCTGTAAGGGCAGGGAGCCTGAAGGATCCGGAGGTGGCTGAGCTTTTCTTCAAAGAAGACCCGGAGAAGCTTTTCTCTGACCTTCGAGAGATTGGACATGGCAGCTTTGGCGCCGTCTACTTTGTACGGCAACTACATCTTCATTCAAACTCACAGAAAAGAGAAATGCAGTTGAAAAGAATCCCAAATTATAGATGTGAATCAAGGATATGATCAGCTAAACACAGGGAAGCTGTCAGTTCAGAGTCAGATTTATTCCTTTTAAATACAGATTGAACAGTTTTGTGACGCAAATTTGGCTTTGTATTTAAATAGCTGCTGTATTTCTGTGAGGAATACAGTAATTCAAGGCTCTTTGACATGTTGGTTAATGTTAGCAACTGAGTCAAATACAGCTCATATTTTGTTTCAACACATAAGTGGGCTGAAAACCTCTGAGTATGTCTCACTATTATAAAATGTTAAGCTATTTGATCTTCAATAAAGGGCAGTAATGATTTGTGCAAAGTTATTTTTACCGGTCCACAGTGGGGTTCAATAGCAGCAAGGTACAGCAGGGCTATATGACTCACTGCTACCTTTCTGATCTGACTTTTGTTCTCAAACACTGCACACTGTGTGGTTTAAAAAAGCTACAAGAGGTCTTGAAAAAACCACATCCTCAATGAGAGAAAATATACAGAGAAATAAATATACTGTATGTTTTGGTTTGTGTACTCATGATATACTTTTTGTTTCCCAGGCAAGGGATGTGCGCACGAATGAAGTTGTGGCAATTAAAAAGATGTCCTACAATGGGAAACAGTCTAATGAGGTGAGGTAACAGAGATGAGATTGATTATATTAACATAATACAGCATACTTGACCATAAACATTTCTCCACTGTGAAGAAAGTCTTTATACATGGCAAACATTACCAGTAGTTTGACAACATAGAGAATGAAAACAGTTAAAGTCCCACTCAACTCAAAAATGTCCATCCTGTTCCAGCTGTTGAATGTTTGAGCTTCACTATGCAGGGTGGTGTGTGTGTGCAAGGTTTGACAATAGAGGGCCATTTTTGCATCTGCTTAAAGTGGAAAGTTTCTCTGAGCTCATTGAAAATCCAAGTTTAAGGGGGCAGGCCATCAAGCATGTTTGTGACCTCACAACTAGTGTGAAAGCCAATCCTGGTTCAGTATGCAACTTATGCAGGTGTGATGAGGAAACTTGAAACACTCAGAACTAACTTTACAGTGCAGCAGAAGGCAGCTTGTATCTAGCTGTTCAACTTTTTTTCTTTAACTATTTGCGTATTCATAGTTTCTGGATTTTTAATAAGCGAGAAGGAGTAGATGCCATTTTAAAAGAGAATTTGTGGTGGAAAAAACCATATCGGACACATTATTGTTGCAAGTAGATTATTTGTACACATAAGTGTTTGAAGGGGATCTTTAAGGAATCCACAAGTGTTTACTCAGCAATAGACTTTTTTTGTATGAATTACCCACATGGTCTTTTTTTCATCAGCATTTATAGCATACTTTTTCTAGATATTGCAATTTGTAGCGTAAAAAAATCTGCAGTTCATAAGTGCCATTTTAAAATAACAATTTCAAGAAATACTTTATCCTTTTGTTTGATAATGTATCAAACAATTAATAATGTGCACTTTGTTACAATTTGCATTAATGTACAGTAGCGTAATGTAATGTCTTTGTGTGATACCATACTTTCTGTGCCACAAACCAACAACAGATCACATCATGAAAACGAATGCTGAAATCAATGGTAAATATTCTCATGGAATAGTGAGAGCTGAATTCACTGAAGCAATCTGTTATGAGTGAGTGAACTGCTTTGCTACATGTGAATTCATCATCTAGAATCTGTGTGTCTATAAGGAAATTCAGGTTGTTTAAGGCCAATTTAAGAACTGTTGGACTACAGAATTATTGTTGGGTATCATTACATTTCTGACTGAGCTCTACCTTCTGATAGTAGACTGCTAAGCGTTTGCACTTTGAGCTTCCTTTTAGTAGCACAAACACACCTCACAGTCTCAATAAGGTCACTCCTGTGTGTGCTCACTTTAAATGTTGTGTCTCCTGATACAGTTCACACAGCTCATGATTTCAGATTAGCTTTAATCAGATTACACATAATCTGTGAAGAGAACCACCTTACCCCTGTTTACACTGAAAGACCATCTTCTGCACTCACCTCTAATGCAGAGAGGAACTCAAAGCTAAGTCCCTTGTTTCCCCAACAGAAATGGCAGGACATTATAAAGGAGGTGAAGTTTCTCCAAAGGATCCGGCATCCTAACAGTATAGAGTACAAAGGTTGTTACCTTCGTGAGCACACAGCATGGGTAAGTCACCTGTTTACATACACATTATTACCTCATACTATGTGGAGACGTGATGTATTATGTGTTTTATTTCTTGTGTCTCTGTGTAGCTGGTGATGGAGTACTGTCTTGGCTCAGCCTCTGATCTGCTAGAAGGTGAGCAGGTGTTTCACATCATTTTGAGTCAGGTTTTTCTTATGCAAGAGATGAGATGTTTGTGTAAGACTGGTGCTGTGTTTTCATCAGCTGTTTTTCCCCTCTCCATCAGTTCATAAAAAACCTCTACAAGAAGTAGAGATTGCTGCCATTACACACGGTGCTTTGCAGGGCCTGGCATACCTTCATTCCCACAACATGATCCACAGGTGAGTAAACTTGTTTTTATACATGACCTTCATTATTTTTAAGAAGCTTTTCTTAACAATATACCCCTCTGTCACTCATGCACCTTTTTTTATGTGTCTCAGGGATGTGAAGGCAGGTAACATCCTGCTGACTGAGCCAGGGCTGGTCAAACTGGCAGACTTTGGCTCTGCCTCCATTGCTTCGCCTGCCAACTCCTTTGTTGGAACACCATATTGGTGAGTGAAAATCCTCTCTGGTTGAGTATTTTTTGCACGTGTTATTTGTTCAGTTGGCCAAAAATGTTGACATTATGAATGGTCTCTTATTGAGCATCTGTTAAAAGAATTACTGATTGATGAAATTATGATTTGACTGTAAAATGTTTTTAAATCTATTTGCATCTATAATCTATAAGTAAAAGCTACCTGCTGTGATTATTTGGAGACTATGCATGCTGAAGTCTTTTAGTTTTGTAATATGTATAGTATGTTACTGTTTTTCTTTGCTTATCTAAAGATGGGACTGTAACTGAGTCGCAAAAGTTATTTGTGTGTTTTTAAAACCATCTAATCATTTGACTTTCTCTATTTCTCACTTCCATTTCATCTCCTTCCTCCATCCAGGATGGCCCCGGAGGTGATTCTAGCTATGGATGAGGGCCAGTATGATGGAAAGGTAGATGTCTGGTCGTTAGGGATCACCTGTATAGAATTAGGTAAGTGATAGTATGTGTGTGTATTGCATCATCATTACAACATTACTGCAGAGACCTGTTATCTATGCAGAAAAGAAAAGAATATTGATGATGATGATTTTCTTTTATGATCAGCTGAGAAAGACAGAAAATGTATTTATTATCTACAGTCTTGTTAACCTGTTAATTACATATGTGAATAGAGCTGTAATGCAAGTAGAATAAATATGTATTAACTGTTGTTGCCTCTATTGCAGCGGAGAGGAAGCCTCCCTTGTTTAACATGAATGCAATGAGTGCCTTATACCACATAGCGCAGAATGAGAGCCCCACACTGCAATCCAGTGAATGGTGAGATGACACACACACTCACTCACTCACTCACTGGACATTGATGAAATGTTCAAATCACTTGCAATAACAGAGCGAACTGTTTGGTATTCCAGGCTCCATTTCTGCATATATATCCTAATTAGCATTCTACCTGAATTGATTTAGATATGATTAAATCTAAATATGATTAGATGAGGAGCATGAACACAAGCAGCACTTTGGTCAACAAGGACAACACATTTCAGAGCATGTTTTTGAAACTGTGGTGATGCAGTATGTACCTCCATACAAATACACCTAAAATGAAATGAAAACAATGTGGACATCTGCTGAAGGCTGTCTATGTAACCTTTTATCTTCTCATTTTTGTTGCAGGACGGATTACTTTAGAAACTTTATCGATTCTTGCCTTCAGAAAATCCCCCAGGACAGACCGCACTCTGACGACATGCTGGGTGTAAGTAGACACACATATTGTACACTGCTACACAGAAACAGGGAGCGGGGTCAGTGTGTTAAGATGGAGATTGAAAAACCCTCTGGTAATAAATCTCTCTCTGATGTTTGCTCTCTGTTCTGTCCCCATAAGCTTCTATTTTGATTCACTAATCCTCTTCTTCCGGATTTACACACACACACACACACACACACATGTACAGGGACACTCACAGGGCTAGATTTTGTAGATAGAACACAGACATGATTACTGGAGAGACGTGAATTCTGCATTTATTGTTAAGTAACTGAGCAGCTGTCACTTAGCTCACTAATGGACTCACTGTTGCTAATGGAAATTGTCCTTGGGGTATGGCAACGCTGCACACTTTTTTTTATAAATGTCAAGGACCTGTTCTTAAACACAATGAAAACTGTAACTGTTTTCTGTGTAACTGCTTATCCTTGTGTTGTTGAAATGGGTTTCTGGCCCAACTTCCCAGCAATCTGCATGGAGAATAACACTAAGGTCGTGTTCACACTAGTCTTGTTTAGTCTGGTTCAATCAAACTCTGGTGAGGTTGGTTTGGGTTAATATGAACACAGGCTGAGATCTCAGGTGTAGACAAAACAACCGGACTGGTCCAGTTCATTTTTGGTGTGAACCCCTACCGCACCAGTCACAGGAACCTTATGGTGGCAGTGATGCACCATGCCAACCGCCATAAAACTACATGTTACACATACTACATGTTGTTATTTAGCCTATAATTAATATCTATAGTATAAAGGTTAATATTCATTCTTGATAAAAGGGTAGCAACTTTTTATGCATTCACTCACTCATTCAAGGAGATACATGAATTCTGCAAGTATAAGCATGAGCTAATTTTGATTTTTCCACACTTGCGATTGTGATCTTACCTCACTGTTCCCCTCTGTATGGCAAATGCAAACAAGTTATGGTAGGATCTCATTAGAGTCAGCCATCATCTGCGATAAGATCTTCTGATTGTAAAGCATCTTCCGCAAAACGCATGTATTGGTAAATTATTTAATACCCACAGTCTAAACAGATGTTCATATGCATAGTCCGCTGAAGTCTGCTGATATACTCTCCAGGTTTTTTTTGCGCCCACCTGTATGACCAGTAATTGAACAGCATTTCCACTCACATGGCTTGTTTACAGTTTATAGTCTGTTAGAGTTCTTGTGAACATAAACCGAACCAGCTGAAAAATGAAACAATTCTCGCATCTGGTGCGGACTAAGGAAGTGGACTATCAGGTGTAAACATGACCTAAAACACAGGAAAATCCTATATTTGGTTGTTATTTTATATTTTTGTCAGTTTTGACCCATGGTTGTCATCTACATGATTCATTGTACTATGCAGTTACAGTGTAGTTCGCTACAACAGCTACAGGGCTTTCAGGTGGCGTACTTGAGGTCCAAATATACTCCAAAACAGACAGCGGACATGCATAGTTCTCTTTATACTACATTGGATCTCTAGACACGGACTTGTGCAGTAAATGCACCCATCATATATTTTGAAGTGCATGTAGATCTCAGCAGACTGTGTGGAGTAAGCTTTTCAATGCTTGAAATGCTGTTGGTCTGACTCAGAGGTAATTGTTAAACCTTATATATAATGTTATAGAGCTTCTACAACAGATGTTATCAAAAAGTTTCCAATACTCATAATGGATAGAAATGTGAGAATGACAGCCAGGTTGAGAAAAATTCCCTTTCGTCTCTTCATCTTCTGCCAGTTCTCTTTTGATGATGTTCCTTTTTCCTGTCACCCTCCCTACCAGCATGCGTTTCTACAGCGTGAACGTCCAGACTCTGTGCTGATGGATCTTATTCAGAGGACCAAGGATGCAGTGCGAGAGCTGGACAACCTGCAATACCGCAAGATGAAGAAGATCCTCCTTCAGGAGGCCCACAACGGACCCACAGCAGAGGCCCAGGATGGAGAAGAGGTGTGTGGATGGTTGTATGTTAAATTTAAACTAAGAAACAGTGTTAGAAAAAGGTTTGTGTGGTTTTTGAGAACAGAAATACACTTGCCACAATGGAAAATAACCAAGCATGCTTTGGTTGCTTGCATGTCTGTCTGTGTCTCTTGGTCTTTCTTGTGTTTTCTCTCTGGCTCTTTCTCTCTCCTTCGCTCTCGCCTCTGTCGTGCTTCCACTCTGTCTCCAGGAGTTGGAGCCAGGCGCAGGTCGGACAGGAACAGTGAACAGCGTGGGCAGTAATCAGTCCATCCCCAGCATGTCGATCAGCGCCAGCTCCCAGAGCAGCTCTGTCAACAGTTTGAACGAAGCGGCCCAGGACAGCCGCAGTGAGCTGGACCTGATGGAGGGAGACCATACAGTCATGTCCAACAGCTCTGTCATACACCTCAAACCGGTGGGTGAAGTGACTCAGACACAGATATGAATTTAGATGGGGGTTTTTTCAGATTAGCCCTGTAAAATCTTTTGAATTTGGTTTTGGTTTGTTGTTGAGAAAAACGTGTTTAGTTCAATTTAGTGATACAAAACTGAGGAAAGCAGTAAAACATCACAACAAACTGTAACCAGTCTTACTCTGATTCTCACTCTGTCCCAAACCTTCCCAATGTTTCCTTTCTGTAAGTGCACTGTAACAAAATAATATGTTAATGCTGCTGCCTCATGTCTCCAGGAAGAAGAAGAGGAGAGTTTCTCTGGGGAGCAGGCAGCCAGCAGTCAACCCTCTGAGCCCGAGGAAACGCCAACTCAGGCCCCGAGGAAGCACTACCGTAACAGAGAGCATTTTGCCACCATACGCACAGCATCACTAGTGAGAACACACTTGCTTACTCCTCTATGCTTTTCATCTTGCCTATGGGTAGCGTAGACAAATTCCGTAATTTAATCTCAATCTGAATGGACTGAGCTGATTCTCTCCTTGGCGTCCTCATCTTGCAGGTGACTCGAGAGATGCAGGAACATGAGCAGGACTCGGAGCTGCGGGAGCAAATGTCAGGATACAAACGCATGAGGCGGCAACATCAGAAGCACCTGATGGCCCTGGAGAACAAGCTGAAAGGGGAGATGGATGAGCACAGGCTGAGGCTAGACAAAGAGCTGGAGAGTCAGAGAAACAACTTTACCCAAGAGATGGACAAGCTGCTGAAAAAACACCAGGCCGCTCTGGAAAAAGACGTACGTTGAGACACAAATAAAGAAAGAAAATACACAAAATATTAATTCAAGGCAAAAAAGTGAGAAATGAAAAGCACATATTTAATTTCCTTTCATATTATAGCAATTACTTTATATGATTACTTTACAGGTTATGTTAAACTTGCTGTTTTTGAAGTGTGATTCTACAACTGGAGCAAATGTTGTTTTTTTTTAATCTCTTACCCAATTTCTGCTATTGGTGCAGCTGAAGACGTTTACCAACGATGAGAAGAAGTTCCAGCAGCACATCCAGGTGCAGCAGAAGAAGGAGCTCAGCAGCTTCCTGGAGTCACAGAAGCGGGAGTACAAACTGCGCAAGGAGCAGCTCAAAGAGGTATCGCACCACAAGCTAAAGATGATTCTGTCCATCATTGTGTGTTTTCAACAAAAACAGTGCCCACCCTCCTTGACCTGTGATACCCGTAAACCTCTGTAATGACGCACTGAATGAAGCTAAACAACACCTGTGTTTACACCTGTGTGGCAGGAGCTGAGTGAGAACCAGTCCACTCCAAAGAAAGAGAAGCAGGAGTGGCTGTCCAAGCAGAAAGAGAACATCCAGCACTTCCAGGTCAGGATGTCTATGCCAATATGTACACAAGCAAAACCAAGTAATGATTTTATGCAAACACAGCAACAAATGTATGTACTCACTAGAATCTGTGACAACAAAACTTTCCCTTTCAGGTACTCACCAGGACCGACCCTTCTTAGCCTCTGAGATCAGTGTCCATAAACTTAATCTCTCAAGTCTTCTTGTGGATTCTGTGTGAGGTATTCAGTAAATTATAGTAATACCACATTGGTCATGTCTATTACCAGGCGGAGGAGGAGGCTAACCTGCTGAGGAGACAGAGGCAGTACCTGGAGTTAGAGTGTCGGCGGTTTAAACGCAGGATCCTCATTGCCAGACACAATGTCGAGCAGGATCTGGCCAGAGAGGTACTCTCACACACAAAGAGTACCAGCTAACCCTAACCCTAACCCCACTCTTACTTTTTTTGTTAGATTTCATTAAGTCTCTTAATCCTTTGACCAGTCTTACCCTGCCTTTTCCCCTCTTTTTTTCAGGAGCTGAACAAACGGCAGACACAAAAGGACCTGGAGCATGCCATGCTGCTCAGGCATCATGAGTCAATGCAGGAGCTGGAGTTCCGGCACCTGGGGACGATCCAGAAGGCGCGGGCAGAGCTGATACGAACCCAGCACCAGACAGAGCTCACCAACCAGCTGGAGTACAATAAGAGGAGGGAGAGGGAGCTGAGGCGCAAGCATGTCATGGAGGTCCGACAACAGCCCAAGAGCCTCAAGGTATATAATCTCATGGAGAGGGTTTTTCTGTTGGTTTTGACCCCTCATTTACGCAAAGCAGGTAATGGTTTGGCACCTGAGTATATTATTGACCTGCTCACTGAGTACAGTCCAGCCAGACACCTCAGGTTATCTGGTAGTTGTCATTTTAATTGTACCCAGATCAAGATCCAGGCCTTGTAGGCTATAAGACAGCCACTTGTAAACGGTAAGCGCAACTAGCCTTAACATTACGCCTATCATAATAATTTCAGATAGCCTGCCATGAGCAAACAGTTGACAGGTTATTCTAGTATTTATAGAATTTAGATGAATAATTCTCTTACCTTGATGCGACAGGTTGATTGTCGACTATCCAAGATGACAGATGATGCCCCCCCCCCCCACCAATTTTGTATTTATTTTTTCCCGGATAAAGAATGAAGACATTCAACCACCAGATGCCACTGTTAGGACACATCTTGGTGGTATTTCACATTGGCCTATTTAAATATGTTAAAAACTGATTCTTTTCCAATTCCATGACACGTTTTTTTTTTTTTTTTTTTTTTTCAAAAACTGCAAGGGGGAACGGAGACGATTTGGAATGAAAGGGAGAAAACAGGACACAGCAGAGTAACACAGCAGATATCACATAGATATATATTTTTTATTTTATTGTATTTATTTATTTATTTTTGAAAACGTTAGTTAAGGCAGCAGGTGTGTGTTGTGGGAAACCCTGCAGTTACTTTAATGCTGTTCTTAAACACCTTGATCTGCTATTGTGTATGACAAGCGCTATATAAATAAGATTGACTTGACTTGACAACATGTCCAGCAGTTAAACTCCTTTACTGAACATCTTCTGTCTTCTTCAGTCTAAGGAACTTCAGATTAAGAAGCAGTTCCAGGACACTTGTAAAACTCAGACCAGGCAGTACAAGGCTCTCAGGAACCACCTGCTGGAGACCACACCCAAGTCTGATCACAAGGCTGTGCTCAAGAGGCTGAAGGAAGAGCAGACCAGGAAGCTGGCCATCCTGGCTGAGCAGTACGACCACTCCATCAATGAAATGCTCTCCACACAGGCTGTGAGTACATGAAGAGAAGGTCTAAGGAGAAACATTGGGCCTCATGCATGAATGTTTTCTTTTTTTGTCTTGCACAAAGCAATTTGAGGAAAATATGAAAATCCTTTGTGGGATTCAACAAACTTGTACTGCCTGAGCTTGTCGTAAATCAATTGTTTCACCCTGATGAATGTCACCTGTTCATGAGGATATACGTGATTGTGAGATGTGATCATTAGCATAATCCACACCCCTAGAACCATCATATAAGGCTACATGTTCTGTTTGAGTTTCATTCACAAAAACTTCTCAAGGAGTAAAAACTTTGCACAACTTCAAGTCCTGCTTTGTGTCAGTGGGAGACCTGAAACATCTCTCTAAAGCAAACTGTGACAATCACAGTGATATTAGTGAAGAATATTATAGATTTATGATAATGGACAGAGAGCTGCAAAGACACAGAGGCAGCTGTCAGTGAGAGAAGGTTCCAACAACTACTGAAATGTAGATGTAGCTGTGCCAAAATATGCTAATAAAAGTCATAAAATCTAAAAAATGCCTTTTTAGATAAAGTGATGATGTGAATGTGATGCCATGATGATAAAATATGGCAAACAATATAAATGTGTCATTATATGCAATTTCAGTTCATATTTAAATTCTACATTTATTCAGATGAGGGCATTGTAACTGAAAGTGAAGTGTTTCTCCCCAGAGAAGAAAAGCAGATATGATCTATTCATGACTCGTACGACAGGTCTGGACCACTGGTGAATTTAATTCGTACCTAAGAGGAAAATCATTGTTGTTGAAAATTGATGAACCCTACAAATGTTCTTTAATCACTCAAATGTGCATTTGAAGAACAAATCTGTTTGTACATATGCTTCTCACGTGAGGCCTATTGATATGAAAATGTCCTCATTTAGTCTCATTACATCACATTTTCAATCAAATCAAGTAATTTAAAATGTTTTCCTGTAAAACCTTAAAGGTTTTACAGGAAAGGTTTAAAATAAGTCAAACTTATCAAATGAAGACGTGTTTACGGATCTTTGTTTTCAGTAGCCAGAAAATACAATAATACAATGTAGTTTGAAATGAGCAAAATTAATATATGAATGAGTAAATGTCTAATTTAGGAATATGTGATCAGCACCAAAAATGCAGCCAAGAACTTTTTGTGAATTTACAATACTCAACACTTCTGCTCCAGACACATCAGTATATTCAAGTATTTGTCCCGTCTTGCCCCAAGACATTTAAAGTTCTTGAATTTAACAAATGAAGTAGTCAAAAGTCAAAAGTCCTTGACTAATAGAAGGACTGTCACACATATTTTCTGTTTTGATGAAACACTTTTTGTATTTGTTTCTTTATTTGTTAAGTACATGACACATGAATACTTTCAAGGCAAATATTAGTGTTGTGTTCATTCTAATTTAGTTATTGTATTATTGTGTTCAACATTAGTCAGTTATGAGTAATAAAAATGAATTATTCTGTATTAATGGCACCTGGGCAAAAACAAAGATCACAGTGTGATGACGGAATTTGTTTTGTATCCTTTTCTCTCTTTATGTCTGTTTGACTCGCCTGACCTCAGCTGCGGTTAGATGAAGCTCAGGAGGGGGAGTGTCAGGTTCTGAGGATGCAGCTGCAGCAGGAGCTGGAGCTGCTCAATGCTTACCAGAGCAAGATCAAGATGCAAACCGACGCCCAGCACGACAAGGAAAGGAGGGAGCTGGAGCAGAGGGTCTCACTGCGAAGGGCTCTGCTGGAACAGAAAGTAAGAAAGTCCCTTTTGAGTGTTGTCTGTTGTCAGGATGTCAGGTCTTGTTAGGTCAAGTTCTGTCAGTGAATGTGGGAGTGACACTGAAGGTGTGCTGTGCTTTTGAATTTTTGTCATGAGACTACCATGTGTTGGTAACGTGATGTCTTTAAACTAAAGGCTATTTAGCCTTTCTTAGTCTTTTCCCCTTGAGTGGACCTTGTTTCTACTTGTGATCATATGCTCATAAAAAATCTGGTTTGATGTTTTATTTCTGTTTGTTTTAATCTAGAATTGAAGAACCAGCTGTCTTTTCAAACAGGAAAAGTGCACATTTATCATTTATTGTGCACTCACTTGTCCTCTGTCTTCTTCTCCCCAGATTGAGGAGGAAATGCTCGCCCTGCAGAACGAGCGCTTGGAGCGAATCCGCTCCCTGCTGGAGCGCCAGGCCCGAGAGATCGAGGCTTTTGACTCGGAGTCCATGCGGCTGGGCTTCAGCAACATGGTGCTCACCAACCTGGCTCATGATTCCCCGGGAGGCTGGGGCGGGGGGGGAGGCGGAGGCCAGGGGGCTCAGGGAGGAGGCCACTGGCCTGGAGGAAACGGAGGTGGAGGCCATCATAGTCATCACCACCAGGGGGGCTCCAGCTCGCAGCAGCCCTGGGGTCACCCCATGCTGGCTGGGGGCCCGCCACCCTGGAGCCTCCACCACCCTGGAGGAGGCGGTCAGAGGGGGAGCGGGGGAGGTGCAGGAGGGGTGAGGAACAGCCCGCAGGCTATGAGGAGGACGTCATCAGGGGGGAGGAGTGAACAGGGCATGAGCAGGAGCGCCAGCATCACCTCTCAAATCTCCAACGGATCCCACCTGTCGTACACCTAGAAAACACACACACACACACACACACACACACACACACATACACACACACATACACATACACATACACTACCAACACAATATTTGTCTTATCATTAAATCCTCGTGCACCGAGGTCACACTGTTCACAGACACACACCGTGCATGCACCACACATGCTTTACATAGACTTGTTATTTCCCACAGTACATCTGAAACACACTGCACAGTACTGAAGCCGGGTTTTCCTCAGCCCAGTTCCTCGCCCATCACCACTGCTCTCTCACATCAGTGTACTAGCAGGAGTCTGTGGAAACCCAAAAGCCCCGACACAAATCCAAGATGGCTGAGCACCATGTACAGTATGCCACAGTGCAGTAGTTTTTTGTTTTTTTTTACTATAGCCTAAAGTGGTATTTTATGTGTTTTATTTTTGCCATTTTAGTCTCTGTTGCCATAGATCCAGAGTACTATTGTTTATTTGCAGTTGTTTGCAGTTTGCTTTTCATAAGCATTTTGGGCAAATCTGATTGCTCTGATATTGTGGTTGCACAGTGACATTTCACATTCAGTGGGCAGTTTTTAAATTAATTTTAGGAAATTTGTCCGTGTGCAAATGATGAAGGCCCCGCAAACCATTCACAGCTGAAGATTTAAGTACAGACAAACGACTTACTGAAAGTTCAAAGTTTAAAGAGATTATTTCTTTTTGTGCAGTCGCAGGAAAATCAGAAGGCGGGAGGTAATGTAGGGCTCTAACTTAAGACTGAATGAATGATGGACAGTTTCAGAACATGCTGAACAGGTCTAGAGGGAATATTAAAAGAGAAAGTGCAAAAGTTGTTGTAAGTGAGTACCAGCGGGTATCTGACAAGTGTAAGTGTTATTGTGTACTGTGAGCGATGCCTCAAATATGCCAATATGTAAGGGTGCAGAGTCCGATTTTGTCATTATTCTTGCCAACATATTGTTATGTATTTAAAGAGATTGTGCCAGAGACATCAGTGGAAGTTCAGCTAATACTTTTGAGGCCAAGTACGTTCATGTGTTGCTGGATCGGAGGAGAAAAGCAGTCATTTTAGTGTATGCTCCTCCTCATCATCGGCTCAGCTCTTGGGTTTCCACAGGCCTTTGCTGTCACTCACACCTGCCCCGCTGGACGGACAGAGCGAGGGATGCTTCTGCCCGACCAGTCCGCAGCCCTCGTGTGACAGGGATGGGTTTTCAGCAGCACTAACCTCTACTTGAAAAGTTTCAGACCTGGTGTTCAGTCTTCACTTGTTTGCAGTAATTTATTGATCTAATCTGGCACTGTGTCGGTGAAAGTGACGCACTATGCAGTAGAAAACTTTCTCTGACGTATCGGATCATGCCTGTTGGCCTACCTCAAGAAGGCGCTTCACCAAGGAGTGTTGAGATCCCCAATGAAAATGTTTATTAGACATATTTACGCACACACACATAACAATCGTACAATAGTTTTTCTTGATTTAAATTCCTAGTCAAACAGTATGTCCCTTTGCACACTTTGCTGATGAATGCATGTACCAGGGTAAATTTTGTGAAAGTTGGACGTTAGGTGTAGGTGTAAAAACAAAAAGAAAACAAGAAATCTGAATTTTTGAAAACTAGCGTATTTATCAGTTGTTAACTGAGCTGGCTGTAAATGAGCCTCACACTCAGCAGCAGGCAGCAGTAAGTTCAAAAACTTAGTATTTGTGTCAGGGCAACTCTTCAGGCAGCTTTAACCATCACAGCTGCCTCAAAACGTCCCTGTGTTTGTGATTTAAAAAAAGAAAAAAGAAATAGAAGTGTCTTGAGTCAAAGTGAATGAACACGCAGCGTGAGGAGGAGCTTCACAAGCCCTCTGCTGGTTGGTGACTGCTGAATGTCTCGGTGGGTGAATGGGCGGTGATGCTGTGATCTCCGCTGCCATGCCCCTGCAACCTTCCCTGGTCTGACACCCCGCTCTGTCTCACCCCTCGTGACCCCAGTGTCGTGTTCTGACCACCGATCTCCCTGCTTCCCTTCCACCGCCGTTTCCTCCCCTCCTGAGCCTCGGTGTGGTCTCAGCCCCCTCCCCCCATCTATTTGGGAAGAGCTCTTCAACCAAGTGATAGAAAAGAAGAAAATCTATATACCAATATATGTATTATTATATAAATCTATTAAAAAAAGGATTATAGAGGAGGAAGTCTTATAGCAAAATGCAGAGTTTATGCATTATGATTTTTCAGAGGTGGAATGTACAGGAACTCTGTTAATATTGTATATTTTGAATTAGAAAATATGGAAATCTAATTGACAAAACAAAGACAAATTAACTTGTCGTGATGCGAACACAGTGACGTGTTGTAGACCAGTGCAGCAGCGTTCCAATGAACGTTTTGATTTACAGACGCTGGCTTTTTACTCTCGTAACTTGCAACTTGCAACTGTTGTGAACGGTAACACAACTCTAGGTCAGATTGCCTCGAGCAAATGGCAACATTTTGTTTTAATGCTGAATAAGAATGATTTTGCACATAATTTGAAATCTAGATAGGTTTAGCCTTTGCTTTAGCATTGGCTGTATTTTACTGACATTATGATACCCAATATAGAAGATTCAGTCTGTGCATTTAGGTTTTTCATGGTTATTAGAAGACTCTCAGGCCTAAAGTCAAGGTTATAATAACTTAGAAAAAGAAAGAATTGTCTTTTTAAAGATGTAGAAAATCAGAAAAGTTATTGAATTCTAAAATATTTGGCTGTACAAACAATATTTAGTTTCACAACCAGAAATTGACTCAAAATTCTTGCACAAGACTGAAAATGTATCTCTGATCTACAAAAGTTTACTCAGAGGTTTTCTGGGGTGAACCCTCTTTTGTTTTGGTCACACACAAAAATATTTTTTACTCTTCACTTAAGTATAGTTTTTTTTAATAAATCTTACCACCTACCATTCAGAATAGTTTTTCGTTGGCTCTGTTCTGAAAAAAAAAACAGACAATGTGGTGGTCTCACTTATCTGTGCCCAAAATCCTTTATCCACCATTTTTCCAATTCTCTATTGTTTTATTTCCTTTAATGCCAGAAAGGGCCATTTTATTATCCAAATGATATCTGCAGAGGGCCAAAACGAATGGCTTTTAGTCCATCTCTTT
Organism: Scomber japonicus; assembly: GCF_027409825.1. Classification (NCBI taxonomy): domain Eukaryota; kingdom Metazoa; phylum Chordata; class Actinopteri; order Scombriformes; family Scombridae; genus Scomber; species Scomber japonicus. The sequence goes on along the minus strand of NC_070590.1, from coordinate 15,136,198 downwards.
TGTTTACTAGAAACCCCCAGGTGTTTTTGCGAGGCAGTCAGGGCAGAGTCTAGCTTTAGACATTGGTCACTGAACTGGATCATTTGCACTGATTGCACAAGTGATTGACCAGATTAAAGAGTCTACTGTGATCCCCCTCAGTGTGCTGAGGGGCGGCTGCCATTGGCTGACAGAAAGCGGGAGGCAGGGTTACGTCTCTGTACAGTCTGTTTATCAGTATTCCTTTTATCTCTCCTGTCATTTGGTGGGTCTTGCTGTTTTTTCTCCCTGGTCCAGAGACCTGTATTAAACTGTATTAAATTGTATAGATTGTGCAAAAAGCTGAATGTCGCATAGCAGAAGAGAAAAAGCTATTCCTTACAGATGAAAAAGTGATTTAAAATGTATAAAAGAAATTCAGAAACAAAGTTTAGGGGATAAATGTAATATTTTGTTTGTAATTACTATTTTTTGTTGGAAGAGGGCTACTGGATAAAGAATCATCTGTAATAAAGTAATTTTAATATTTCTTCGTCCCTGTGGTGTTTTATGTGTGCATCAAACAAACCCCTCAGCCTAAATGTTTGAAATCTTTAAACTGTTTGTCAAATATTCCTGAGGTATTTTGATCCAATTTTTAATTCATACAGCAGAAATAAAAAAGTGTATTTTATGCCAAATTGCTTGTTTAGTTTGCATATCCTCTCTTTGACTCAATGCACAGGGGATTTTCTCACAGCAGTAGCTACATTTACATTTAAATATTTATTGTAACAAGGAAAGCCATCTTCTGAGAATATGTATGTTTTTTTTCTAGGCCCAGCAAAGAAGAATCATTTTCCCTCCCAACAATTGCTCATTTAGCTGATTTTCTTGTCCAGCTGTTTCGATGATTTTCCTTTCATCAGAACCATCAGAAAACGACTTGACAATGATCAGTAAAAACCCAAAGTTGTTGAAATCCCTCTCTGCAGATCATCGTCCACCTTCTCTTTCCCCTCAGCGTGTGTATGACCTCTTCCAGGTGAAGTTTTCTTCCTCTGCTTCCACAAAGATCTTTCCAGATACTTGAGGTCTTGGTCTCCTCATCATGGTGGCTTTCCTCCTACGAGGTGGGGCCAGGTTACTGATCCTGCTCCTCTGCCCGGCATGACTATACTCTCCTGTAGGACCATCCTTCTCCTCTCCTTTCAGAAAATCAGCCATGACTCTGAAGTACTCAAGAACTACGATATGACTCCAGTTACCTTCCTCTACCTCCTCCTTTCCGATCCTCCCTCCCTCACTCTGTTCTTGGCTCTCCAGACTGAACCCACAGTGCCCTCCTCTGTCTGTCAACACCAGAAGGAAATAAGGGTTGCTCTGGAAAAGGGGAAGGGGCAAGGTGCAGGTTGGTGGGAGGAGAGGGTCATCACGACTGCAGATGCAGAGCACAGGCACTGCCACCTCATCTGCATCTCTCAGTGGTTCATTCCTCTCCCAGTAGCTGTTCCAGTCCTGGGCTGGGGAAGCCCTCTCGCCCAGTCCCCAGGCCACTGAGGGTGCCAGACCCCGTGGGGAAGAAGATCCTGAGCTCAGACCAGAGTTTAGAGAGCTTGTTGGAGGTCTGGGGGGTGCTCGCTGATGATGGACTGATGAGCAAAAAAGAGTCTCCTCAAAGTCTCTGATGGAGGAACAGCTGAGGGCCCGATCCACATCCAGCACTGCTCTGAAGGAACTGCCATATCTTATGATGGCAACAAGTGAAGAATGAAAAAGAATAAGCTGTTATGATTATGTCCTTATGGCACTCATATCTGTAGGTAAGGTGAATTAGAGTTTCAATTTTTGAAATGGTCATTTCAAAGATACATATTGATACAAAGCCAATAGCTCATAACCACACCCAATCCCATCCTGAAATCCCTGAGGTCTTTTATAATCATATCAGAAAAGAGAATGCAAATGTCAGACTCTGAGAAAAAAAAAGAAAACAGAAAAGTTTTCCTTGTGCCAGATTGTTCCAGATAATGTGCATTTCCTAATGTGGGACAGGTCAGGCTGAAAGGTCTAATCAGTGATATTTGGTAGTAAAAGAGAAAGATGCATCTCAGCATGCATTGCATTTTCATCTTTCTCTAATTTCCCTCACCTACTCAGCTGCAGTTTCCGGTGAAAGAGCACTCCCGAACGATAAATAGGCGGCATAGCTGTTTCAAACCACAGCTGGCCCAGGAGTACAGGTGAGATGGCTGCAGCTGCTGTCAGGTGAGAACTTGATCCACACTCCCCCAAGTAGGAAAGAAGAATCCCTGAGCCCGAACCCTCGCTCACTGCGACCAGCATGGAGGACGGGTGGCAGCTATGGATATAAGCAATCGCCTGAAACATATCATCACTGTCAGGTAATTTTTCAAAAACACTGAATCAGCAAAATATACTCCCACATAAAATAATGAATTTCCCAGATTCTGAAGTGAGAATTCCAACCAGACTAAAACCTAAAGGAAATCGTCCCCTTTGAAAAAACTGGAACAATTTTATGCATTATTGTTATCTACTATCAGAATGGCTCATTTTCTGGCCATCAACTTTAATTAATTTATCGACCAATCTTTCAGTACAAATGCACAACAGTCTCATGAAATCATCATTTATAAAAACATACATTGATGAAATAAGAGGGTGTCATTTGGGGCAAACCACAATAAAAAAAAATCTTTCTGTACCTGCTCAAGATCAGCTGGGTCTCCAAACTCAGTCATTCGTGCCATGGTCATTGGTGAGCCTGCTGTACCTCGAGGGTGAAACACCACCACATAGAACCCTTGACAAATGGCCAAATGGCACAGCGCCTTTAGGTGAGGTGTTATCCCTCCCCAGGACTGTGGGATGAGGAGGAGGACTGGAGGTGTTATGGTGAAGCAGCCTGGAGTTTTCCCCCCTGACTGATGTTCCTTTCTCCCCTCCCACCTCTTCCTCCCAACCACCTCACCCAGTCTTGTTCCCACAGCCCAGTCCAGAGCTACTGTTCCTCCATCCCTCAGTAACAGATGCTCTCTAGTGAACTGTAATGTGTCTCTGTGTTGTCCAAACAGCAGGCTGGACAGAGTCTGCAGGTGGGGGTCTCCTCTGGGCCAGTTGGCTAGTCTCGGCCTGGCCAGAGAGCCACAATGCTGCAGCAGATATTTGGCGAGAGCAGTGGGTTTGCAAATCAGCATGGGTCTATCTGATGTCTGGGCTGACCCAGACAAAATATCTGTCCCTGGTGATCCTGTCTCCTCTGTCCATTTTCTTGTGTTTCTGTCTAGCGGTAGTTCCAGGATCAGGCAGATGATGACCCAGAGTCTCCTGCCTGCAGCCCTGACAGCCAGCCTTGTCCAGCAGCTCACTCTCGGCCAGCGGAGAGCCAGAGACAGCACCAACAGTAACAGAGACGGGAGCAAACAGAACAAGCAATCCAATACAAAGGCTGCCATTGGTGAATACAGTGCAATTGTACTTTCACATCAAATCCAATGTTTTCACAGCAAAGTTTTTAACCTCAGACTGCCATATTGTAAAAACTCCTGACTTGTATAAAAATACAAACGTCTTTTTGCCCCCAGTTTGTGAATAAATCCAAGAAGATATAGGAACTAATGTCAATTGTTGCCCCCCCCCCCTTGCAATTTCTCCTGCCCCTGTCATTTCTCCGCCCTCCATAAATCATTTACTCCAAGCTTAAGCTAAGATAGAAACTGAACAAACACAGGCCACATAAATCTGTCCCATTAATGCTAACCTGCTTCCCCAGTTTATCAGTTTACATTGCTGATATAGCAGTGACATTAAAGACTTGCAGTCCTTGTAAAAGTTTATTTGACATTTATAAAACTAAAACTAATCTAACAATATATTCTTAGCCTTGTTTAAAGTCAGTTATGAGTGGACACGTTCAGGGAAGCTTTTTACTTGCTGAATAAAATAATGGACATAATGACAGTCACATGCATCAGAGCAGGTCCATTTTTTATCACCAGCATCCCACTTCATAAACTGATGAGACTGACCAGTATAGTGGCTATATATTAATACATCACATATGTCAGTATTAGTATTTTTTTTTTGTTTAATTTTGCCAGACACAAAAAAAAACAACTCAGTTTTTATAGTACTGTAATTGAATTTCCAGTGAAGTTTGAGGTTAAAAATGTTATAGTGTTAATGTTAGCATGATAAAGTCTCTTGTTTAACTGTAAAATATCTGCTTCATTATGTCTTTCTTACAACACTTATACAAATAATAAGCAATCCAAGGTAAAAGATTATCACCCAATATGACATTATCAGATTCATACATTAATGGTCAAGATTTACCATTAAAGATGTTACTGGTGCCGCCCCCCCCCCCCCCCCCCCCCTCCTCCCAAAAAAAAAAAAGGTCAATTAACTTAAACTAAAAATCACACAAAATGTCTCCTTCTACACTGAAATTCTCAGTTTTCCATACCATATCCACACCAGCAGATGAATGTGAAAACAGCCTTCTGGTGTCAAACTCATTCTGCACAGTGAAGCTCAAACATCACAGAGAAGTAACAAGAAGCAACACACACATTACTGAGTGGAAGGGGACTTTTATCTTATCATAAAAGTTTCCTGTGTGTGACCTTTCACTTTAAACCAAAACTAAAATATAACAACTGTTGGCTGGATTGAAGTGAAATGTTTCTACAAAAATTCATAATGGTCACATGATGCATCCTAATGATTTTGATTTTGACTTTTCCTTTGTTGTGATGGTGCTCAGTGGACACTCAGAGCTACTCAAGTCCACACATGTTCACCTGGCTCTGTTCCACCTGCTTCTTTAATGACTTATCTATTACAAACCCAGCCAAACTCACACGCATAACCAACACTGCTGCCAGGATAATTGTTCTCCCCGCACCCAACCCAACCCCCCAGAACTTAACAATAAAGCCATGCACGCTTTGCAAACTCAGTAGCACAGGATATGATACATCCACTCAATCACCACCTTATCCTAATATCCTCTGGGTATTGTTACAGAGCATTGAGGATGCAGAAGGGTTCACTTTGGAAAAGCCTGATTCCTGCAGTCATAGCTGCATTAATCAGCAATCAATCAATAAATCAATCAATCAATCAATCTTTATTTGTATAGCGCCAAATCACAACAAAGTTATCTCAAGGCACTTTACACATAGAGCAGGTTCTAAACCGAACTCTCCAGGTTTTAACTTTAAAGAGACCTAACACTCCCACATGAGCAAGCACTTGGCAACAGTGGCAAGAAAAAACTCCCTTTTAACAGGAAGAAACCTCAGGCAGAACCAGACTCAGAGTGGGCAGCCATCTGCCTCGACCGGTTGGAATAGAGAGGGGAGGATAGAAGAGAGAAGCACAATGAAAATCAACAATGAAGCTGATGTTGCTAAATAGGCCTGAGTTTGTACCGCTCTCTGTGCAATGCTATGGAAAGGAATTTTTCCTTGAGCGTAATAAAGTCTTAAATCTAATAAAGGAGCCATCATGATTCATTACCTCTTTTTTCTGTTGTTTTTCAACAGTGATGTATGTCTCTGCAATGTTCTATGCTACACAGTATTAATTCTGCTAAATTCAGATGTGACTCTGAGCATGTTATGCTGTGCTTCAGTACAGCCTCACAGAGCTGCTACTATGGCTGCTGACTACACTTCCAGTCACAGTAGTTGTGTGATATAACTTATGTCTGTCATTGTTCACATACCATCAGCAACTGTTAAGTTTGATTCACACCCATGATTGTGAGAAATGAAAATGAAAGAATTCAGCTGAGCAAATTAGTCCCACGTGAGGGAGCAGATTAAGAATGATTCATAAACCCCAGAGAATCAATCTGTCTGTTTGATCTGATCTATGTCCTGCCTGCAGATGTTTCTGTTTTATCTGCACCCCCTACATATCTACACTAGCATTTTTATATAAAATAATTGAGAATAGTTTATTTAAAAGAAATGTGCAAATGTTGTTCAAAGACATTCCAACAGCTACACTTTTATGAATAACTTCTCCCCACTTTTTTTCCTTTTTTTTTTAAAGAAAGCTAAATTACTAAATAAGTGAAAAACATCTTGATAATTATTTTCTTATCACCCATTTTTATTTCTTGATTATGATGGTAATACATATATACATAAAGATAATGTTAAATAAATGATCATAAAATTATACATTATTAAGTAAGTCATTAAAATGTTTTTTTTCTAATCACAAACAAAAATGTCAAGTTTGTGTCAGCAACACAAAATGTTTGAATGGAAATTTCACAATAATGTCATTTAATACTTATTTCCTTGTAGAGTCATGGTTTTACAGAAAGCCAGGGTGTGATAATACCTCACATGACCAGTTTTGTTATGGTAATTCACAGCATGAATCACTGCATGTGGACATCACAGGGGGAAAAAGTGATGTCACCAAATAAACCTGGTATGTCCAGATAAAATAATGAATATTATTAATCATGAATAAACTAAATATAACACTATTACACTATTTTTTTCATGGTAATAAGCCACTTTCACTTTAAGTGTAACCATGTTTTAGCAGAAGAAACTAAAAAACAATCACAGTTATTCACACTCTTTGTTTTACACGTTTAACAGGTTTAATGCTTGCCGGAACAGTCACGCCTCTGTCCCAGTCATGAGGCTTTATAAATGAAGTAGAGTGGGACATTTAGTGTACCGGAGACAGCGAGACCTGTAAGGTAAGTCTAGATATATGATAAGATAAGGAAAAAAAAAGATTCTAATATTTACTTTTTAAATGTAGAAATTAGTGACTCAATTAATATTGTGACATACAATGTTACTCAAGGTCAAATCATATAGAAAATTATTTTATTTTTTTATTTTTAAATTTTACTTTTTTGTTTTAAGATTTATTTTGGGCTTTTTTGCCTTTATTCAGATAGTGTCTGGCAGAGATGCTGACAGGACACAGGGAGAAAAGAGGAAAATGACGTGCAGCATCTGTCCCTCGAACCAGAGACGCTGCAATTATGTGGCTCGCTCTTTAACCACTCAACCAACAGCACACTCCTGTTTTATTTTCTTAGTTTTACAAATTTGGAGGATGTTAGAACTGAGTAGTTATAGTGGTATAACAAGGTCTGCCATCCATTTAACAGTCATAAAGCAGTAGTGATATTTAATTATTTATTTAATTACTGTATTTTTGTAGTTCTTCTTTTTTTCAAATATATTACCACACCACTCTATTTATCTGGCAACAATAATTACTCTAGTTATTTTGCATATAAGGGTTTTTTTCATCCAAAATACATAATCAGGAAACTCTGTCATGGGGCCATTCTTGTTAATGTGTACTTCTTTTGAGTTGCTGGGTAGATCTCTTTTTAGGGTTGTGTGGCAACGGGATGCATAAAAACTATTGTTCAGACAGAAGATAGGAATATACTGTATGTGTCACATACTCAAGCTGAGAAGCACTTTGGATGCAGCATACCTCACAAACATCTTTCAACTTCTAGTCGTCCTCCGACTGAGCCGCAGCCCGACATGCATGAGGGGGCGAGGGCCCGTTCATCGCTGCTTCTGAGATTCAATAACCAGTTAATTAACCAGCTCAGTGCTTGGTTTTGGTTTTACCTTGTGGTTGACTTTTGTTTTGCTTTGTCTAGATTCTGTTTCCATATCAAGTTAACAAGTCCAACAAGTTCAGCACAGTATTTAATTTTAGAGCAATATAAATCAAGTGCTGCAACAATACAGATGACATCAAGACGTCTGTTTGTTCAGTTGTAAAATTTGGGTCTTTTGAGCGGTGCGTTGATGGTAAAAGCGTTGCTCTATGACTGGCAATGTCCTTGTATCAGTCTGTTGACTACCTCTTTACACACAGTAAAGACAGCAAAATCTTATCTTAATCTGTCAGATTAAGATAAGATAACTTTTCCTGTGGCCCAACTTTGAGGTTGATGTCTGTGCTCCCTAACGTGACCTTAAGTGACATCATCAGGTGAAGATTTCAACTTGTCCAATGACCAAATACTTGCAACTAATTACTGACAACTAATTAATGACATACCCATCAGCCTCAGCAGTACTTTGTGTTTATGGCAACAAGGTAAAAATAATGTTAATGTTGTAAGGTGTAAAGCAGCCATTTTGGCCATGGAGCACAGCTATGTCCTGTCCTAGTAAGGGGGGAAGAACCACAGGCAACAACGAAACTGCTTATACCTGAGTCCAAATCTACTTTATAAAGGGAAGTGGTCAAACATAAGGGCAAAGCCTTTAAGTCCGGTCAAAAAGTTGATTGTTATTGTTTGTAATCTGAATCACCCAAATGGACATCTTAAATAGCCAAAACTTTTGAATACAGCTGTCAAGGTTACAAAGGATATACATAAAGATCTCTTCAGTCACTTATGCAAAGCAGTTTTAAGGTTTAAAAGCTCATTATGAAGTTTGACACAGCAGTCTTGATTCAAAATCCACTTAAGATCATGACTGAACTTTCATGCTCAAACTTCTGGCATTGTTTAATGCTACCTGACTGTAATGACATGTTACGCCTTATATTAAGAACAGATTTTCATCCCTCTCCCCGTCTATTGACAGGTTGCGCAGTGATGGCTGGGCTTGCTGCATTGTGTCTCCTGCTTCTACAGACTGGAGCTCTTGGGTTTGAAATATTTGGAGATTCTGTGACCCACCAGAAGATCACAGAGAGAGCCATTTTAAATGCCACCGTGCAGGTGTGCCGTGCTGTGGCTAAAGCTGAGGGCAAAGACTTTGCTTTTCCTGTAAGGTTCAACTTTCCAAATGACCAGTGCTTTTATTATTAAGAAATGTGATTTGACACTGCAATAAATGTGTGTGTGTGTGTGTGTGTGTGTGTGTGTGTGTGTGTGTGTGTGTGTGTGTGTGTGTGTGTGTGTGTGTGTGTGTGTGTGTGTGTGTGTGTGTGTGTGTGTGTGTGTGTGTGTGTGTGTGTGTGTGTGTGTGTGTGTGTGTGTGTGTGCGTGTATGTAGCCACAGCCTTTTACAGCTCAATCTGTTGCTGTTGCCTGTGAATCATCAAACTCCAAGAGTTTCCTGCAGACCATCAGGTTGGTCCAAAAAAGGAACAAACGAGTAGACCTACGGCATCCATTAGACGCGTCCTTTCACTTTGATGATGAGAGCTTTGCAGGAGGACGGGACATAATCACAGCAGGATTATCAGCTGTCAAAGCCAGCAACCAGCAAGAAAACTTTGAGGCAGCAAGAGAAAAACTTGGAGAAATTCTACACCCTTTACAGGTATTTTATGTCATTGCTTGTGGGTTGTTTTTTTCAACAGTTTCTTCACACAACAAGTGTTTTCATGGCTTTGAAAAAATATGCTTTATAATTCAATTGTAACAAACAGCACAACAATATACTTCAATAAGACAATTTATTACTATTTGTTTTGAAATCGCATGTATAGTACTGTATATTTAAGTTCACAACATTATATAAAAGTGAACAGAGTTCATGCAAATGTTGTCTTTGCATCGTCAATTCATCCTGTCAGTTCAACAAAACTTTCAAAGCTGCATATTGATGTGTAGAGAAAAGTAAAGAGCTGTGAAAAAGTGGTCTTGATATTTAAAGATGCAGCTTTTCTTGATGTACATGCAATTGTTAACATACAAATGTTGTAAATATCTATCTTGTTTCCTTTTTTAATTTTTTCCTCAATCTGAAGGATTTCTACAGCCACAGTAACTGGGTGGAACTGGGGAATGAAAATCCAAACTCCAATCTATTCAAATCAGGCACCAGCATTGGTAACATAGCAGGTAAAGAGATGATATAATGTCAGTGTGTGTTCGGTTGTGTAAACAAAACAAAACAAATAGAGTTGAGGAATGCAAACGATGTGATTAGAGAGATAGTTTCACAGAACAAAACATTTCTAGTTTACTTGTGGGTTCACTCTCGAACAGATGAAAGCAGAGCGACCTGTCGTAACTGCGATGGAGACGACTGCAGGAACAACATTTTGGAAGATATCCTACGGGAAAAGATACTTACTTCCGGATATTTCAGTGCTGTGCCACTATTGTCGAGCAAGCCGCAGGGTAATTGCTTCCATTAATTCATATTTTAAAATGATTGCTTCAGCAATAAATTCAGGTTTTCAAAACATTGTTTTGTTCTGTTTCTAATGCTGAACAGGAAAATGCAGTCATGGGGGTAAATTTGATCGAACAAAAAACACAGAGCCTAGAGGTGGGATCAACAAAGACAATACAGAATCAGAGCATGGGCATCTCCACAATAAAGCAGTAAATGTGGCAATAGCTGCAACCACAGAGATACTTGAGGACATTCGAGGGGCTGCTGGTGACAGACCATTCCTCCAGTATGAAACCCACTCTGCACATTTCATCTATGTACTGTCAAATGACTTTTTTTTTCAACTCTTTCTCTGCATTCTTCTGTCATTCTCTCTCAGGATGATGGGAATTATCAAAGGTAGGGCTCTTTGTTTTGCAATTGACACAACAGGAAGCATGAGTGATGATATTGCTGCAGTGAGGACCGTCACTTCTGACATAATCAACAGCAAAGTGGGAACACAGGATGAGCCCTCTGTTTACATTCTGGTACCTTTCAATGACCCAGGTAGGATCTTAAAGCCCCAGACACAACTTCACAATCCTGACTATCTTTTTTCTATTAATGAAAAGTTTATGAATTCACTCTTTCTGTTGTAGATTTGTATGTGTTGTTATTTTCTATATACTTAAAAAAAATACCTTTCTTTCTCCTTTCTCCACCTGAACCCCAGACTTCGGGCCACTGATAAAAACTACAGACCCAACAGTCTTCAAGAATGCTATTAATTCACTAACAGCAACTGGTGGAGGAGATGCTCCTGAACTGAGTCTTTCAGGACTTCAGGTGCTGTGATGTTTGTGTGTGTGTATCTGCTTCAAATTCTGTCCTCCAAAAACTACTCTATCATTCCTGCCTTGTTTTCCTCATACAGCTGGCTTTAACTGGTGCGCCACCTAATTCTGAAATCTTCGTCTTCACGGATGCGCCTGCTAAAGACACACAACTGAGAAGCACAGTGCTGGCACTCATAGAGCAGAAAAAGACAGTGGTGAGTGGCTGCTGTATTAAAAAAAAAGGAATAAATATAAAATAAAACATGATGAACAATTGATGTAATAACTGTGTGAAATAACTGAAAAAGAAACTCACAATGTAAAAGCCTGATGGAATGAGACTACAGACATGCTAGGAGCTCTGTGAGATGCTTTTGAGACATACCTTTGAGATATGTCACTATATATGAAAAGGAATAATAAAAAACAATAAACATTTTTCCGAAGATTAATCATCAACTGTTATATATATGTTAATGATACTTTATTATTCATATCCAATCTGTGTAGGCTTTACGTCTCAAATCACCATTCATCTCTTTTCTTGCCAGGTGAATTTTATGATAACGAATGTACTGTCATTTCGTCGTCGAAGACAGAATTATAACAACCAACAACAAAATCGCCCTCGAATGGGGGCGTCAGATGTGCAGCTGTACAGAGACTTGGCTCAGGCTTCAGGGGGTCAGGCTATTGAAGTGTCAAAGAGTGACCTCCCTAAGGTCACCAGTATCATAACAGAGTCATCCAGCTCCTCTCTGGTATTACTAAAAGTCTCTTACTGGTCATCACCAATTATTTTTGTGAATACATTTAAAATAAAAAAAACCTGTGTCACCAGTTTCATGTAATCTCGTAGGTGACCCTCCTGCAAGCTGCCAGAAACCCAGGAAAGGCTGAAAATTTCACTTTTACAGTTGATGAGACAGTAAAAAACCTCACAATTTACATCACTGGGACAGCTGTCAGCTTTACTCTAATAAGTCCTTCAGGTAACACTTTGGTGCAATCAATCCAGAAGGCTGGACTAGTATTTTAAAACCACTTTGTGCAAGATTTGTAAGTTTTCCAATTTTGTCTCATCTGGTATTAGTATTACACAGTGGTAGACAACAATAAAGCTACTACTACAACTAATGGTCTTATAAATTAATTCCTATAAGTTAAACTCTTGACCTTTGTGTGCTTCATTACTTGACCTTGTTTTTAGGTAACACGACAGAACCATCAAACATTGTAGCGGGAAACTTCCAGACTCTGCAGCTTACAACACAAGCGGGACAGTGGGAAATGAGAATGGTGTCAACAAATCCCTATACTCTGAAAGTAGTAGGTGAGAAATCAGTTTTCATTGGAACTATCTTCTGCTAAAGGAAAAGCTTGTATAAAGGATTATGTTGATTGGTCGGATGATGGTTTATACTAATTCAGTGTTTGGAAGCTCCCTTGTGTATATGGCATCTTCAGTTGATTTTTTTCTTGCAAATTTTTATTTGCAGGTCAGAGTGCCATTGACTTCCTGTTTGACTTTTTGGAGGTATCTCAGGGCCCATTTGGAGGTTTTGATGTCGTAGACAATCGCCCCAGAGCTGGTAAAGGAATACAAATTATATGATATTCTGAAGTACCATAATCAATTTAGATGTACTTAAATGCATAAACTCTTTTTCTGGAGGTGTTAATGGTAGCCTGCAGGTGACTGTAACTGGGAGCGACTCCGCCACAGTGACAGAGGTCACTCTGGTCGAATCATCAGGATCAGAACAGGTGAACGGCAGTGTGGAGGCTCAGGGTGATCGAAACTTCTTAGTACATTTTGACAGGATACCATCACAGGAGTTTGTGGTGCTTGTAAAGGGGCAGAACAGCAATGCTTCCTCCAGAGCATCCTCAGTGCTCTTCCAAAGGCAGTCCCCCACCAGCATCAGAGCTTCTACTGTGACTGTTACTGCTGTAAGTAAAGCACTATAAAACATTTCTAAAAAACTATAATATGCCTTTTTATAGGCTTTTAATTAGACAACTAATACTGACTTATTTCTGTTTTCCTCCATATTTAGGATGATTCAAGCGATGTCTTAGCCCCAGGAAAATCATTGTCAGTTCCCTTCTCTGTGACAACCAGTGGTGCAGGAGGAACTTTCAGCATCCAAGCTACCAATGATCAAGGTTTTAGCTCATCTTCCCCACCCAGTTTAGTCCTGGAAACTGGAGGTAGTGCTAACGGAACAGTGAACCTTACAGCACCTGGTAACACCGCATCTGGTACTGACGTCACCCTGACCATTGAGGCCCAGGCTCCTGGAGGCGGAGACACCAACTATGTTGTGTTGCGTTTCACTGTACTTAAAACGGTAACTCCCCATTTGTGAAAGAAAATCACATTTGAATAAATGTTAAGGCAATGAATAATTATTTTCAGCTTATTAAAGGCAACATATGCTTTTGGTGCTTTTCCGTTATTTTTAATACTACTACTACTACTACTACTACTACTACTACTACTACTCTACAACTACTGTTGAACTGCCTCATGAGACACAGCTTTCACCAGCTAACCAATCAGAACAAAGTGGGCTCATCAGGAGGGGGGCCTTAAAGAGACAGGAAGTAAAACAGGCTGTTTCAGAGAGAGGCTGAACTGAGGGGCTGCATAATGAGCCAGTATAAAATAAATAAGTTGAAATAGTACGTTTTCAACTGTAAATCATGCAGATATTTCAGTAGTGCAAAAGAATATGGACTTGTAAATATGCATGATATGTCCCCTTTAAATCATTTCATCAATGTTTATTAACTCACAGATGAAAACTTTTTCTTCTTTTCATAGGTGACTGATTTCACTCAGCCAGTGTGTAAGCTGCTCAGCCTGCAGTCCAACTGCTCTACCAACTGTAGCGTAATGTGGGAGCTCTCTGTTCAGGTGACTGATGGGGCTGAAGGAACGGGTTTGGACCGTGTCAGCCTCAGACAGGGCAACGGATCCTTTAACACCAGCCTGTCTGCTGGCAATGTAACCATGGTGTCCTACCAAGCTTCTTGCTGCTCACCTGATGTGGAGCTGGTGGTGGTGGATAAAGTGGGTAATGTAGGCACCTGTTTCTACTCTGTGCGGGCAGCAACCACCAACAGTCCACAAACTACAACCGTCACTACAACCACCACTACAACTACCCAGACACTATTGACTATGCCACTTGTTGGTTCTTCATCTACCAGACCTGTTCAGTCTTTTCTTCTTTCCCTTGGCATTGCTATTCTAGGACTCCATTTACCAGAAATTTGGATGAATTGAGTGTTCACATATTGGTGTGAGGAAGAGTTTCAACAGGGACTTTTTGATTTGGAAAATCTATTGTTTAAACTCAGCTGTAGCTTAATCTCATGCAATACAACAGCCCAGCAATAAATCCTATGAGGGGTTATGATGTTCAGTTTTCTTTGAAATCATTTTTTTTAGAGGTGTTGGTTCACTCTCATTAATTTTCATTCATTGGTTCTAATGTATAATGTATACATGTATACTGTTGAATTATACTGTCTGATACTGATCCGAATGCTATAATTAGACGCAGGCTATATGAGCATTTTAATCTAATTTATACTTAAATAAATAGTTATTCTTTTACATTTTGTGTGCTGCTGATATTAAGTTGTGGAATGATATTGTTGATTTATTAATCAGTTAAATTTCATTAATTACATTTTTGTGATCTTTTTAAATCTATATTTAAAGCTTGCTTTTTGCATGTATGATTGCTATAAAACATTAAGGATGACAAAATAAATAAAACAAATAAAAAAAGGTCACATCCATTGTGGTACTTTTGGGGTAAAATGTGCGTGGGTACTTCGCAGTTTCACCAAAAAGTAACAACTAAATCAGATATCCACACAACTGGTGAGAAATGAACACCATTAAATAAACTTGTGTGTATGGTGTTGCATTGACTGAAAACCTGCAGTGACAGGTTACACACAACTCAAAATGACTTTCTTCTCCTGTTGTTTCAATGTCTTTCTGTAGGCTGTTCAACAGGACAGCAGCATTAAATGAAAAAGATTATTAGATCATTAATATTGGGCTGTATCCTGTCTGGTGTGGATTCACCACTGTTGTGAATTTTGTACATTATATTACATTATTTTAAAATGAATATAGTGCAACATAATCTAAAAGTGACTATTATTGCTGAATTCTCACACCGTTAGTTTGAGGATTCAGCTAGTCAGTGAGATTATTAATTAATTCAATTTCTCAGAGAGATTGAAGTCATGCCTTCAGCCTCCAGAGTAACTGTCAGGTGTCACATTTATCAGAGCTGACAGTTAGGTGTGGTGTACTGTATCTCTGTATCTCAGTGTGAGTGTTATCACTGTTTCTCACCTGTGACACAACAGATAAGTATGGAATACTTTTGCCTAATGTACTGAGGAGTAACCAACTGTATATGACCAAAAGAAGAACTTGAGTTTCCCCCACAAATCCAGCCGGACAAGTTTCGTGGTATTTGCAAATGACATTGTGCTTCACTGACATGTTAGTGGTGAAAGCTCACTGGCATTCACTTCTGTCATTTCCATAAAAGTTCCACGTTGAGATGGTTGAGTCATTGCAAAAATAAACTATTGTTGTGTGCACCTCCACCAAACAGTGTGGTTACTGTGAAGCTTGTCAGTTATGTACAGTATGTATCACAGATACCAGCCATCAACTGTGGTTAGAGAGGAGTGAAAATGAACTTCATCATATACTATACTACACTAAGTGTTATTTGATTCCACCCTCATATTTGAAATGCAAGTGAGTACAATCTTGCTTTCAACATTAATGGAACATTGCTGAAATCTGTTTATATCTGACACATATCGGACACAGAATTCATCATATATGCTATACTTTCCTCATCTTTAAATTACTGTGATGGTCTCCTAACTAACATAAATTAGTTATGAAATCTTGGAAGTTGTGTAAGACTAAAGGTGACACATACAGCTCCTGTAAAAATGTATAAATGTAAAATAAAACATGATGAACAATTGATGTAATAACTGTGTGAAATAACTGAAAAAGAAACTCACAATGTAAAAGCCTGATGGAATGAGACTACAGACATGCTAGGAGCTCTGTGAGATGCTTGATGGGAACATGAGCAGTTGTTGTTGAGAAATTTCACTCACAGCCACAAATCTGAACCTCATGGTGGTACTAAAGGAATCTCCAGAGTCAGTAGGATTCATCCTCTGGGGACTCTGAATGTTATTAAAAAATGTCCTACTAATCAAGTAGACATTTCACAAGGTAAATAGGAAAGGAAAAGTCATTAGGATTATTCCTCTGAGCACCATCAATATCTAATGTTACAGAGATATTAGATAAGAGAGATACCTTTGAGATATGTCACTATATATGAAAAGGAATAATAAAAAACAATAAACATTTTAGAAATATTTTTCCAAAGATTAATCATCGACTTATATATATGTTAATGATACTTTATTATTCATATCCAATCTGTGTAGGCTTTATGTCTCAAATCACCATTCATCTCTTTTCTTTTCAGGTGAATTTCATGATAACGAATGTACTGTCGTCGAAGACTATGAAGAATTATAACAACCAACAACAAAGTCTCAATCGAATGGGGGCGTCAGATGTGCAGCTGTACAGAGACTTGGCTCAGGCTTCAGGGGGTCAGGCTATTGAAGTGTCAAAGAGTGACCTCCCTAAGGTCACTAGTATCATAACCGAGTCCTCCAGCTCCTCTCTGGTATTACTAAAAGTCTCTTACTGGTCATCACCAATTATTTTTGTTAATACATTTAAAAGAAAAAAAGCTCTGTGAAGTTTCTCAGAGGGATTGAAGTCATGCCTTCAGCCTCCAGAGTAACTGTCAGGTGTCACATTTATCAGAGCTGATAGTTAGGTGTGGTGTACTCTATCTCTGTATCTCATTGTGAGTGTTATCACTGTAT
Organism: Scomber japonicus; assembly: GCF_027409825.1. NCBI lineage: Eukaryota > Metazoa > Chordata > Actinopteri > Scombriformes > Scombridae > Scomber > Scomber japonicus. The sequence continues at coordinate 15,119,319 of NC_070590.1, read as the reverse complement.
CTCACCTGTGCCAGTGAGATTATTTTCATGAAGAGGAATGTACAGTATGGTATCTAAGATGGTTTTATACCAGTCACTCCCACACAGGAAATGTTGAACACATCTGTATACAGAGACAAACCTGAATGAAAAAAAAAGACATTTTCAAATGAATGACTAGCAGTCAGAGGGGGACTCTAAAGATGGAGCTGTAAGTCTCCATAATTACTATTCATATCGGTTTTTACACAGTCGACTGGGTGGATCCGAAGGTCTGGACCCAGGCACATTTTCATTTTGAAAATATAAATGTGGAAATGCAGCTTTAACAGAAGTCATATAGATTCATCTATTAATGCCTTTTTGTCAGTTTTAGCTAAAGCTCTAATGGTTTTGTGCCATAAGTCTCTCTGTTAGCCAGAGAGACTAATAATAATAATAATATGTTTAATTTATATAGTGCCTTTCACAAACCCAAGGACGCCTTACAGCGGGAAAACAAAACAAAAACAACAAATAAATCAAACAAAACAGATAGAAACAAGACTATGCAGAGGAGGATGAAGAGAAATGTTCATTGAAAAGAAAAGTTTTTAACTGAGACTTGAATATGGAAAAGGAAGGACAGTTACAGAGGGATAATAGAAAAAAGTTACTTACATTAATGTGTACAGGATCATTCCAGAGGAACAAGTTGAACAAGTTTAGGATGACACTCACCTTGCTGCATCACTATAAGCGAGTGTGGACACAAAAGTCATCAAGTGTGAAGGACAGTAGTTTGACCTAAGGTATAGTACTCTTTAAACTCATCATTAATGAGAATGCCTAAGAAAATAGATGTTATATCAGATTTTTACTACATACAGCAGGCAAGCATGCATAATATGTTTTATTTGAGTTATACATTTCAAATTCAATCAAATGAAATTACACATGCATTGAGTGCTTCAATGAAAATGACATAAAAAGAAAGAACAATATAAAATAAGAAGGATAATAAAACACACTTGATAACATAAATAGAAATAATATAAAATAAAGTGAGTGCAGAATGTGTGCTTCAGTGGTGATAATTTGGGACTTAATAACTCACAGTATTTCACCCTGTGTAAAATCAGCGCTTAGGTCTCTGAAGACATCAGTAAATAAAACCTCTCTTTTCCCAACGGACACAAATTCTCCATCATTCTTGGTTAACTGAAATAAACCTCTTTCACCTTACCCCAGAACCTCTTCTCACAGGTTCGACCTTATTTTGGGTCTGAGCTGCCTTGGGAAAAAAACACCCTAAGTGGTGCATGTGAGGGTTAAAAACACACACACACACACACACACACACACACACACACACACACACACACACACACACACACACACACACACACCACGGTATTTTTGCTCGAACCTACCAAGCGCTGACCTTGACACCGATGTAACATGAGATGGAAAATAAAACCCATTTAAGAGCATTTAGAAAAAAACATTAATGTAACACGAGGTGGAGATAAAATCTAATAGCAATAAGATCAAATAGGTGTAAATGCAATAAATAGAATGTTTGCTTCAGTGGTAATTTGTGACGCATGAAGCAAAAACTCAGAAAGTATTTCACCCTTTGTACACAGTTCATAAATCGGGGCCTCGGTCTCTTAAGCCATACACAAACAGAACCTCCCTTTTCACAGTGGACACAGACTCACCACCAGTCTTAATAATAAGCCTCTTAAAGCTTACCCCAGAACAAATTTGTGTGTTCATCTGATGTAACTTGTACACAATCCATAAATAGGTGCCTCAATCTCTGAAGACATAAGGAAACAGAACCTCCCTTTTCCAATGGATAAAGACTCAGCACTGATCTTACAATTAAGCCTCTTTAAGCTTACCCCAGAACAAATTTGCATGTACAGCTGATGTAACTTGTACACAATCAGTAAATCGGCACTTCAATCTCTGAGGCCATGAGCAAACAGTACCTAACTTTTTCCAGACACAGACTCATGTAACTAACTGATGTAACTTAACTGTCGCATATAATGGTAGAAAATCTGTGTGTCCATCAATCAGACCTCGTGCAACATTATTGTTGAAAATATTCCTGCACAATTTTTCTGACAGGTGAGGAGGGGTGTCAGGAGGTGTGTGTGTGTGTGTGTGTGTGTGTGTGTGTGTGTGTGTGTGTCCAGGCATAACCTTTCACTGCTGAGGGTGTTGCTGTTGCCTGTGGAGCACAACAATCGTCTAAGAGTTTTCGCAAAGCCATTACATCCATCATACTGAGAAACGTACGGGTGGATCCGTCATGCCCTCAATGCAAGCTTCCACTTTGATAAAGATATGTTTGTTCAAGGAAGGAAAATCATCACAGATGGAATACGGGCTGTCAAGGCCAGCGCCAAGGAAATTTTTTGGGAGGTGGCGTGGGAGAAACTGGGAAAGATTTTATATCCTTTACAGGACACAGAAATCTTCACAGTTTGTGAAGTATAAAATAGCATCAAATGAAGACTCAAGTACAAGTACATCAAAATTGTATTTGAGTACACAAGGTAAACATACTAAGCTTTCCACCATTGTTAATTGGTTGTTTAGTCTAACTTTATTGGCATAAATTTTGTAATTTGTGAAATTGTCAGATCAGATGTATAAATCAATGGTCAAATCAAAACATTTCAACTAAGAACTATTTATATATTATTATTATATATTTTGTGGTGCAATGGCAGCTCTGATTTAGTAAATCTCCACCTAAGGAACACCACTTTATAATTAAGCTACAGTAAGTTTGAACTTACGAACAGTTGGTGTTTGTGGCTCCTGTAGTTCAACGTTTTTTCTTTCTCTTATCTGTCTGTCTCTATCACTCAGGATGATGGGAATCTCCAAAGGATCCAGTAAAGCTTTGTTTTGTGATTGACACCACAAAAAGCATGAGTGATGACATTGAGGCAGTGAGAAATGTCACTTATTTGATCATCAACAGTGACGTGGGAACAGAGAATGAGCCCTCACTTTATATTTTGGTAGCTTTCCAGGTAGGAGCTTAAAGACTTTGCTTGTGCAAATATGATTGTGTTTCCTATTAAAATAAACATTTTTTTGGGTGACAATGGAGAATAAAAAATTCTGTCTCCAAATATCTTTAGGATTCGGGCAAATGATGAAGACTACAGACCCCACAGCCTTCAAAAAGTGCTATTAATTCATTATCAGCAACTGGTGGAGGAGATGTGGAGGAACTCAGTCTTTCAGGGCTTCAGGTGTGTTGATGTGTTTGACTGTTTCAAATCTGTCCTGAAAACATTTTTAGAGGGGTCAGTGTGTATGAGAATATCTGGTCAGTGTCACAATATACACATCACACACCACCAAAATCTATCCTGTAAGATTGTTTTCATGATAGCACTGTAACTTCTTTATAAGAAATATAATCAGCACCACTCAAACGTTTGGACACACTCTCTCATTTAAGCCAATGGGAAGGTGGTGCCACATATACTATTGTACTTTTTACTTATATTAATTGTTGCTATAGGCCTTTCTAATAGCTATGTTTTCCTTTTCAGGTGAACTTCATGATTACTGACTCAACGGCACTCAATCGTCGCAGGTGGAGGAATGACAGTAAGATAACAGCATCAGATATGCAGCTGTACAGAGACTTGGCTCATGTTTCAGGCGGTCAGGCTATCGAAGTCACAAAGAGTGAGCTCCCTGTGGCCACCAGCTTCATAACAGAGTCCTTCAACTCCTCTCTGGTAATATCACAAAGATCTCACTGGGCATTACCAGCTAGTTTTGTCAATGTAAATATTTCATCTGTGTAATTAATTGAATGTATTCTTCCAGGTGACTCTTCTGCAGGCAGCCAGAAGCCCAGGAAAGGCAGATAACTTCACTTTTATGGTTGACGAAACAGTAACAAAACTTACAGTTTACATCACTGGACGATCTCTCACTTTTACTCTCATCAGCCCCACAGGTGATACTACTCTCTCAATTATTATTATTTTTTAATTATGCTAATTTTGTTTCATTACTATATAATTACTGTCATCAAAGAGTAACTTATTAAGCTGACTGACAGATGTATAGGATATGCATCATTCTTTAGTTTACATTGAACTGAAACTTTGCTTTTGATTTACAACAAAACATATTTAATGCAATTAAAAATGTTGTATGTAAATTTTGTAGGCAATCACTGCAGTCAAGTGCTTTTTGTAATTCAAGTGTAAAAAGGTTTCTACACTTCTACACTAGTAGTTTAGCCCATTGGTGAGCAAAAACTGCCTGTGGTAGCAAAACAAAGCACATTTTCCCAGAGGGACTGTTGTTTGGCAACATGCATTTGGGCAAAGTCCGGTCACCTTGACCATTGAGGCCGAGGACCTTAGGGGTGATGACACAAATTATGTTGTGCTGCGATTCTCCATTGTTAACATGGTAACACTCCCACTGAAAAAATATGTTAAAGTGTTAAAGAAGTCTTTTCTTACACTAATTTATGTCACATGGACCTTGGCAACAATGTAGATAAGAAATATATAAATTGGCTGCAAGTGGTCAATTGTTTGCTCATTTGTTAGTGATCAACTTTATAAGGTGATAATATGTAAGGACTTTTTGTCTCTCAGTTTGTTTTCAAGTTCTTCTGCCCAAAATCAATTGATGCAGCTTTAAATCTCTGATTGTCTGGCAATGTGCATGAATCACTTGGTGCTTTGCCATTATGAGATAGCCCTCCTCACTCCACTTTTATACTCCTCTCATTCTTTACAAATTACTGTAAAGGTGTGAATATATTTGAATGTTTTGCTACAACATTAAAGGTACGTCATGTTAAGACTGGAATGTGGATCATGTACAATCAACCATGAAACAATTACACAAGATATGGATGTAATTTGCTCAAAATTGTTAAACCGTCATTTTGCATTTACATTCTCCACATTCATATTCTTAAACGATGGTATCTGTAATGAGGCAACACTGTTATAGTATTTGATTCCTCGCCTACGCAAGGGAAATGTGTTTTAATAATAACAGTTATTCTGAAATTCAGTTCTTCAGCTCATCAGGCAGTGCCATTGGTGTACTGGGAAAGCTTATTCTCCAATCTTCTCCAACAACCTCTCAAGCAACTGAGGCTGGACAGGAAAAGGGTGGAAAGAAGGAAACAAAGGAAACATGACAGTGATAGGGAGGGGAAAATTAAGGATGAAGAAAGAGAGAAAGAGAAAAATAGATCAAAGACAGTGTTGTGTAATTTGAAAAATAAATTAAGAAAAATAGGGGAGATTTGGTAATAAAGAGTTGTGGACAGGTACATATAGACTACAGATAAATTAAACGAGTCAGACAACACATTCAAAATATGGACTGCAAAGCTTTTTTAAATTGAAAATGTGAAGCATAAAGCTACAAACAACAACAACAACACATAAAATACAGCAGTGTATGGTACATACATGCTGGTACAACACAGCTCAGAAATAAATAAAAAAACATTTGTATTTGTATTCTTATATATCCTTATATCAAAATCCAATTGTTTTCTTCTTGTGAAACAAAATATGATGTGTGCTTATGTTGGCTTGAACAAATTTAAACCCATGATATCATAACATTCACCTATCAATGAGTCGTCAGCTTTCAGCAGCTGAGAATCGTGATGGCACACCCAACATTCAACACTAAAATCAGAATCCTCTAAACATTATGTCCCAAATGCATCTCAATACGTAAATGCCATTTCATCTGGACTTTAAACCAGACGTTCAAAACTTCACCTCTTAATTAGGCAGCTCCAAATTCTGTTAAGGTCTTGTTAGTAAATGATCATTTTTCGATATCATTGCTTATTTCTCACTTTCTTCCCTTGCTTAATGTGGTGAAACATATGATAATGTAACATAAACAACTTACCAGCAGAATGTTGCTGTGTCATGTGGTGAAACTGGAGTCCAGGATGTCCTTCTCAGTCATTTTAAGCTCTTGGCATACAGCCATCCTTCAAGGATACCAGAATTGGGTCTTCATCATGGCCCTCCAGCCACTCTGCAAGCTTCATGGCAGGGTCAGGCCCTGCTGTGTCTGGGTACAGGTCATCCTGGAAGAGGTCCAACAGTACAAGAGGTTTGGCAGGGGGAAAAGAGACCACCATGTAGTTTTGTTGTTCATTTTGGGTTTTGGTATGGTGGTTGCTTTTGCAGGTTTAAAATCTAAACCTGCATTCTGCATTCACCTGTCATTCTGTCTTCCCAAGAGGATGAGTGTAAGAGAAGATAAAAGGAGCAAACAAAAGAAAACATTTGAAGGAATATAAATACTAATATTAATGTTTCTTATGTACAGGATGTGATCAGACCAGAGGAACAGGTTGTGTCCTGCATGACGCTGCCCTCACCATGTGCTCCAGCACTATAAAGCGAGGTCGGACACAACAGTCATCAAGTGTGAAGGACATCATTCAGACCTAAGGTATAGTACTCTTTTAACTCTTGGAAAAATAGATGTTTCATCTGATTTTTACTACATACTGTACAGCAGGCAAAAAAGTTTGTTTTATTTGGGTTATACATTTCTTAATTTTTGTATTTTTTGTCTCTGTGAATGTAAGATTAACAACTTCAGTCAGCTGTCATACGTGATAAACTTAAAGGGTTAAGATGAATTTTATCTTCGTGAAGAAATAAATGACTTTTTTAAAGTGCTTATGCTTTAATTTTAGATTTGAATGTAAATTAAACAGAATCAGAATAGAAGTCAGTTGTGAGTATGATAGAAGATTGAGAGCTACATCTGTATAAGGAGGATTTATTTAATCTCAAGTATCTGTGTCATTTGAATAAAGTTGCTTCAATGCATCAAATTTATATTTTTAGGTTTTAAGTGTTTGAATCAATGACACTACTGATACAGTATTAATAGATGCTGATAAGAGTAATAAGAGACTAAGAGACTAATTTTTAATAATAATAATAATAATAATCATAATAATAATAATAATAATAATAACCTAGGTCTCTGAAGCTATAAGCAAATTGAACCCCTCTTTTCCCAGTGGACACAGACTCACCAGTGGTCTTGATTAATCAAAATAAGCCTACTTCAGCTTACCATAGAACTTCTACCTGTCCATGGTTTTAACCTCTCTGTGGGTCTTATCTATGCCAGGTGAAACACAAAGCTGCCCTGGAAAAAACACACCCTAAGTGGTGCATATGAGGGTTAAAAAACACACACACCACACACTTTTCGCTCGAACCTACCTCTCACTGACCCTGAAAGCCATGTAACATGAGATGTGAAATAAAACCCACTTAAAGGCATGTACAAAAAAACAATAATATTGTAACATGAGATAAAACCCAGTAGAAATAATATAACTAAAATAAGATACGTGAAAATGCAATACACAGTATGAGTACTTCAATGGTATAAATTTGAGAGGCAATAAGTGAAAACTCAGAAAGTATTTCGCCCTTTGTACACAGTCTGTAAATTCGATGCCTCAATCTTTGAAGCCATAAGGAAACAGAACTTCCCTTTTCCCAACAGACACACACTCACCACTGCTCTTAATGATAAGCCTCTTTAAGCTTACCCCCGGTGTTTATCTGATGTAACTTACAAATTGTCGCATACTATGGTAGAAAATGTGTGTGTCCATCACTCAGACTTTGTGAAACCTTATTGTTGAAAATACTCCTGCACAAATTTTACATACTAAACAAAATATTTCTACAGCTTCAAAAAGTTTTTACACATGCAAATTATATTTTTGTGCACAAAACTGGACATTCACAAATAATTTCATAATGACATTGATATAGCCTGATCCATATGATAAAGGTTAAATTAATGTTTTCTTCTACAGACTGATCTGATAGGTTGAGGAGAGATGTCGGGAGGTCTGACTGTTTTGTGTCTCCTGCTCCTGCACACTGGAGCTCAGGGTTTTGGTTTAGTGCCAGGAAAGTCTCTGACTCACCAGGACATCACAGAGAGAGCAATTTTCAATGCCACTGTGCAGGTGTGCCGCGCTCTGGCCGAAGCTGAGGGGAAAGACTTCACTCTTCCTGTAAGAATTCACTCCCACCAAGAAAATAGTACATCTCTTTTATTAATGTTAGGATGTGACTGTCTCTGTCTCTCTCTCTCTCTCTCTCTCTCTCTCTCTCTCTCTCTCTCTCTCTCTCTCTCTCTCTCTCTCTCTGTGTGTGTGTGTGTATCCAGGCACAGCCTTTCACTGCTGAGGGTGTTGCTATTGCCTGTGGAGCACGAAGATCAACTAAGAGTTTCTGTAAATCCACGATAACCATGGTACTGAGAAATGTACGGGTGGACATCCGTCATGTCTTTAATGGAGAATACCACTTTGATGAAGAAATGTTTGTTCAAGGACGCAAAATCATCACAGATGGAATACGGGCTGTCAAGGCAAGCATCAAGCGAGAAAATTTTGAAGCTGCAAGGCAGAAACTGGGACAGATTTTTCATCCTTTACAGGTATTTGTGCTTGTTTTAATTTTTAATTTAATAACTTTGAAAAAGATTCAAAGAAACTTGTATGGATTATTAACGTTCTTTTGTCAACCTGAAGGATTTCTACAGTCACAGTAACTGGGTGGAAATGGGGAACAAGCTCCCAAACCCCAATCTAATCAGATCAGACACCAGCATTGGTAAAATAGCAGGTAAAGAGGTTATATAATGTGATAATTGTTGATAAACACATACCAACAGGATTGAGGAATGTAGATTGGGTGTGACTGGAAGACAGAAGATAACGTAGTTAAAATGTCTTGTGAATTTACATTTCCACAGATAAAAGCAGGGCGACCTGCCGCAACTGTGATGGAGACGACTGCACAAACAACATTTTAGAGGATATCCTTAAGGAGAGGATACTGATCTCTGGGTACACTTCTATGCTGCCCATATTTGCAAGCAAACCTAAAGGTAAGTCATTCCTTTCATTCATATTTAAAACAACTGCCACAGCAATATTGCCACACATTATTAATTGTGATCAAACATACAAGATAAGTGTGGAGGATAAATTCAACACATGACCATATAGATATGTGCTTGAGGTTTCCACTTTGTGCTCTACTGAAAAAATTGATTTCTTAAAGGTCAATATACTGCCTTTTCCCATAACTTTTAACTGTATCAAATAGTCTTCGTCACTGCCTTAAACAGAAATTTGAAAGAAAGTTAATGGATATGGGTTTGCATAAAGATGTAAATACTCATGTTGCAAAAAACTGACTCAACCATCTCTGACTTCTATTAAATGTACAGAGCAGTGATGGCGATGGCTTATAGTGATGATGATGATGATGATGACGAAATATGTGCTACATAAAGTATATCCTTTCCAAGTCAATTTGCAGCCAATAAATATGTAAATTCTTCAGTAATCACCTTCATGTCTATTTATTTCTAATAGTGCATGGAAAAGCTTCTCTTTACATCCTGACCTTTTTCCAAAGGTTTTTGCTGAAGGTTTGTATCCCCTCCTCTGCTGTTGTGCCCACTTCTGTTGGGCTTCATTGAAGTCATGTTTTCCACCCCCTGCTCTCAGAGGCACAGTGGAAATTCCTTGACCTTGTCTTAAGCGATTGTTGTTTTGCTTTTGAGTTTAGTCATTAAGCTAAGTCAGCTGTATGTACTGCTGCAATCTGTTTCTCCAAACAGACATTTCATCATGGTTATCATAAATGTTCTCTAGCCATTTGTGAGACTTTCCCTAATTGCTTCACAGTATCTGAAATTAAACACAGCATGCATACAATGGTCTCTATAAAGAAAGCAGATGGAATACAGCTCAGAGAAGCATGATTTGTATTTATTTTTTTTAATGTTATTTGTTGCTAAGGAAAATGCAGCCATGGAGGAGCAATAGATCGAACAAGTTCCATTGAGCCTAAAGGTGGGATCAACAAAGACTCGTTGGATGCCAGCCATGGTCATCTCCACACTAAAGCAGCAAACATGGCAATAGCAGCAACCAGTGAGCTGCTTCAGGACATTCGACAGGCTGTCGGGGACAAACCATTTCTCCAGTATGAAACCCATTCTGCATGTTTCAGTTATGTACTGTTAGGTTACACCAAGCTGTTCATAAATCTATCATTATGTTTGCATGTGAAGTCCTTCCTTAGTAAAATCGCCAGTTTCAAACTAGTCACTGATTCAGGGTGCACCATTAAACCCTAAGAAACATCTCAGCCAGCAAACACTTCATGTGTAAATCAGTTGCTAGGTAACACCTACAGGAAGCAACCAAATGTGTAAACAGGAATTCACTGTGGACATATAGGAGCATCACAAGCTGTAACATCCAACTTCCAAAAATAACAGTTTTAGGGGCCAAAAAAGATACAATAAACTGTACTTAGAATCATTTGTGAATGTAGGTATGACTATATTATTTATATCTACATAACTGGAGAAAAAAAAGAAGAGTGAAAATACTTACTTAAGAAAAAATACATGTAAAATATTGTTAAATTAGTAGGTGTAGCCTATATATAGTAAAAACGAATTTCTTAGTTAGTTCTCAACATTTATTTTGGTTAACCAACTGTGGTTTTAATTTAGTGATACATAAATCTCCACTGAGTAAATACCTACTTTACTAGGCTAAGTTTGAACTTATGAACAGTTGGTGTTTGTGGCTCCTGTAGTTCAAAGTTTTTTCTTTCCCTTATCCATCTGTCTCCATCACTCAGGATGATGGGAATCTCCAAAAGATCCAGTAGGGGTCTTTCCTTTGTGATTAACACTAGAAAAAGCATGAGTGATGACATTGAGACGGTGAGGAGCATCACTCCTTTGATCATCAACAGTGAGGTGGGAACAGAGAATGAGCCCTCACTTTTCATTCTGGTACCTTTCAATGATCCAGGTAGGAACTTGAGGATTTTGCTTGTGTAAATATGCTTATGTTGCAACTTCTTTTTTTTCAACTGTCTCCAAATATCTTCAGGATTCGGGCAAATGATAAAGACTACAGACCCCACAGCCTTCAAAAATGCTATTAATTCATTATCAGCAACTGGTGGAGGAGATGTGGAGGAACTCAGTCTTTCAGGGCTTCAGGTGTGTTGATGTGTTTGACTGTTTCAAATCTGAATTGAAAACGTTGTTAAACTAAAATTATCCTTTATATGTTTTCCTCATATAGCTGGCTTTAACTGCTGCTCCTTCAAGCTCTGAAATCTTTCTCTTCACGGATGCACCCACTAAAGACAAACACCTGAAAAGCACAGTGATCGCACTTATAGAGCGGACCCAAACAGTAGTGAGTATCTAATATTGGTGTGTATGAGAATATCTGGTCAGTGTCACAATATACACATCACACACCACCAAAATCTATCCTGTAAGATTGTTTTCATGATAGCACTGTAACTTCTTTATAAGAAATATAATCAGCACCACTCAAAAGTTTGGACACACTCTCTCATTTAAGCCAATGGGAAGGTGGTGCCACATATACTATTGTACTTTTTACTTATATTAATTGTTGCTATAGGCCTTTCTAATAGCTATGTTTTCCTTTTCAGGTGAACTTCATGATTACTGGCTCAACGGCACTCAATCGTCGCAGGTGGAGGAATGACAGTAAGATAACAGCATCAGATATGCAGCTGTACAGAGACTTGGCTCATGCTTCAGGCGGTCAGGCTATCGAAGTCACAAAGAGTGAGCTCCCTGTGGCCACCAGCATCATAACAGAGTCCTTCAACTCCTCTCTGGTAATATCACAAAGATCTCACTGGGCATTACCAGCTAGTTTTGTCAATGTAAATATTTCATCTGTGTAATTAATTGAATGTATTCTTCCAGGTGACTCTTCTGCAGGCAGCCAGAAGCCCAGGAAAGGCAGATAACTTCACTTTTATGGTTGACGAAACAGTAACAAAACTTACAGTTTACATCACTGGACGATCTCTCACTTTTACTCTCATCAGCCCCACAGGTGATACTACTCTCTCAATTTCTACTATACTATCTCAATCTTCTCTTTTTCTCATTATATTAATTTTGGGTCATTACTATATAATTACTTACTGTCATTAAAGAGTAACTTTCCTCACCAAGAAAATTGCCAGTCTTTCCTGTATACCACAAATTTACATCCAAGTGAAATTTGCTCTATTGCTAAATTTTGGACCAGAACTAGTTGGATTTGCTTGCAGAGGCAAAGTAAATCTTAACTGTTCTTACACACAGAGTTAAACATTGCAAACAACAAGCTTTCATATGAGGAGTACAGACTACTCCATAAAGACAACGAGAGTGGGTTGCATAAATAGGTTTGTTTAAAATAACTTTGTGATCGATCGGTTAGCGCCACCTATTTCACAATGGCGAACACAGCAACTTAATTTTGCCACTTCATGGTGTGAGCAGCACTCTGCATTTGATAAGATCCCTGTTAGGAAAAAAAAGTAATAAAAAAAAGTGTTTACCCATCACTCTTTCAAACATTGTTATGCAAGTAATGTAATGTTTAAAAAAATGCTAAACATAGCACCCTTAATTTTTTTGCGTTTAAGGCCAATGTGCTTATTGTAAAACTCCAGCTGAAAACTATAACACCATTAGCCTGGCTAAATGAACCCATCTAAGAATTAAAGAAAGACTGTAGGAGAAAGGAACACAAATGGAAAAAGACATCAATGTCTCCACTTAGTCAACAACAAATTCCCCTCCCCACGCCCCTGTTTTACATATCAGCAGCAACATTCACTTATTTTAGTAATTTTAAACCTATAAACCTATTAAACCGTTATTCATACCTTTTACAAAAACCTTTTCGGTCACTATCTGTAACTACAACTCTTCCCAGCCCACACTGTACCACAAGGTTCAATTTTTTGCTCCTGTTTTATTTTCCATCTGCATGCTTCCACTTGGCTAAATCATCCAATCATACAATGTTTTTTTTTTCATTGCTATGTAGACGACACACAGATATACCTTCCCCTTAGACCCAGTAACCCAAGAAGCCTAGCTGCTGCTGTAGATTGTCTCCATGATGTCATCTGTTGGATGGCACAAAACTACCCTCAACTCAACAACTCTAAAACATAAATCATACTGTTCAGTCCCACAAAGCCAAAAAGACCCCCATCAGTCTTGGTCTTCTGTCCACCAACATGAAGCCCACTGCCAGAAATCTAGGAGTACTATTCGATTCAGACTTAACTTTTGAAACACACATCAAAAGAGTTGTCCAGTCCTGCTTCCTGCAAATAAGAGCAACTCAGCAACCTTCCAGCATAACACAAAAGTCCCTCTCTCACTCCCAACTAGTTCAGAATGCAGCAGCTCAACTTCTTACTGGTTTTAACAGACATCACATTGCCCCAATCCTGGCTTCTGTCCACTGGGTCCCAGTTCATTTCAGAATTGATTTCAAAATTTTACTGATCGCTTTTAAAAAATGTCTGGGTCTTTCTCCAAGTTATTTGACAGAAATGTTGATCCTGTATGAGCCAGCCTGTAGCCTTAGATCCTCAAGCGGGGCCTGCTGGCTGCTCCAAAGTCAAGGCTGAAATCTAAAGGTGACGGTGCTTAGGGTCATCAGGGCTGCTCAGCTTTGGGATGACCTACCTGAGGAAGTAAAGCTTGCAGGATTGATAACTTCTTTTAAATCGCTTTGTGAAACTACTTTCTACAGACTTGCTTTTATGTGATGTTGTTTGTTGTTTTTTAATTCTCTTAATCTTTTTTTTTATCAACTCTTGATTGTGTTTTGTTGTCTTCTACTATCTTCTTAATGTCAGCCTTGTTATTGCTTTCTGTGTTATATGTCTTTGAATGTATTAATTTGTACTGACATTGCTTTTTCTGTCAAAGCACTTTGTAAACTCTGTTTCAAAGGCGCTATATAAATAAAATTATAATCAATGTTTCAATTTTATAGGTGAGTCTCAGCAAAGCAGGGATACAGCAGGATCATTGATCACTGCATCCCAATCAGTTGGAAACTTTCAGAGTCTGCAGCTAAAAACAGAAGCAGGACTGTGGAAAATGAAAATGGTGTCAACCAATGCCTATGCTCTGAAGGTCATAGGTGAGACCTCCATGTTTATTCGATTTAATTCTATCACACAATACTTTGTTGGAGGCATTTCACACCACTTACCTTACAGTGAACACTGTCAAACCATCACTTTTGGTTTAGATCTCCAGTTTGTACATTTCATCCAAATATCAGGCCAGGTTTAATCCATTTTTTGTCAAAGATAAAAACAAACTATTTAATTACAGCACAGCTCCTGCTACAAATAGTTGGTGAATGAACACAAAATAAACTTTGTACTGTTAAAGTAACCCACTAAATTTGCAATATGGATAGAAAATTCAGTATTATTGTTCAGATTTTTGGAAAAACAACAACCAAAAAATGTATGAAGAAAAAACATGACTGAGTCACTGTACATACCTTATTAACTCAAGCCTCTTTGTGTTAAACATACGTGTGCAATGTTCAGATAGTGAACAAAGAGGCCACAAGAATAATATGTGTTGTTCATTAAGCCTTTTTGATTTGGTTTCATTAATTTACAGGTCAGAGTCCTATTGACTTCGTGTTTGACTTTGTGGAGGTGTCGCAGGGCCTGTTTGCAGGTTTTGATGTTCTTGACACTCGTCCCCAAGCTGGTAGGACAAACTGTAATGTGAATGTGCTGATATGCTGATGTAACATCATCAAGTCAAACATACTTTATGGTTTTTCCTTTTCTTTAAAAGGTGTTAATGGTAGTCTATTGGTGACTTTAACGGGGAGCGACTCCGCCACAGTGACAGAAGTCACTCTGGTTGAATCATCGGGGTCAGGGGAGGTGAAAGGATTTGTGGAGCCACAAGCGAGCAGGAACTTCTTAGTTCATGTTGACAGGATACCATCAGTAGAATTTGTGGTGCAAGTAAAGGGACAGGATGGCGGTGTTAGCTCCAAGGCTTCATCATTTGTCTTCCAAAGGCAGTCACCCATCAACTTTAGGGCCTCTAATCTTATTATTTCTGTGAGTACCCATCTCAGACCATCATTGTGTCACACAGACACCTCACATCACATGCCAAATGTTTACGTATAGGTTTACTTTGTAATGGATCCCCTCTGTGTTTAGGCTGAATCAAATGACATCTTAGAACCAGGGAAACCTTTCTATGTGCCTTTCTCTGTGATGACCAATGGAATTGGGGGAAATGTCACCATTCGAGTCACAAATGACCGACATTTCAACTCGACTTTTCCAAGCAGTTTATTCCTGGAAACTGGGAAAAGCGTTAATGGTACAGTGACCCTCACAGCACCTTTGAACACCCCATCTGGTACTGACTTCACCTTGACCATTGAGGCCGAGGCTCCAAGGGGTGATGACACAAATTATGTTGTGCTGCGATTCTCCGTTGTTAACATGGTAACACTCCCACTGAAAAAAATATGTTAAAGTGTTAAAGAAGTATTTGCTTAAACTTTATTCATTTATTTATTTATTTTAATTTCAAGATTCAAGATGTGGGAAAAATAAGAATTTCCTTGAAAAAAAAGCTCCTACCCATGTAAACATTAATTTATTACCAAGAAATTTATTCTCCCCATATCCGATTCTTTCATTTTTTTTTACATTTTGCCTCTATTTTATAGTGACAGACAGATGCAGAGAAGAAATGCAAAAATTCTCAAAAAGAAAAATTTCTTTAAGAGTTGTCTCTATCCCTATAAATTACTTCATGTTTGTACTCACTTACAAACTAGCAGACTTTTCCTTCTCCTCATAGATGACTGATTTCACTCAGCCAGTGTGTCAGCTGCTCAGCCTGAAGTCCAACTGCTCTAACAACTGTTAGGCAGTTCATCGATGTGGGAGATCTCTGTCCGGGTAACTGATGGAGCTGAAGGGACAGGTGTCGACCATGTCAGCCTCAAACAGGGCAGAGGATCCTTGAACACCAACCTGGCGGCTGACAACGGGAACGTAACACTGGTGTCCTACAAGGCATCTTGCTGCTCACCTGATGTGGAGCTGCTGGTTGTGGATCAAGTGGGAAATGTAGGCTCCTGTTCCTACACTCCACGGGGGGGTTCAATGGCTGCTATCTCTGGGTCCATCAAACTCAGTTATTCGACCCTTCTTTACCTAAGTATGGTGGTACTAGGTCTTCATGTGCTGACTGAACTGGGCATCCAGTGAGTCTATATCAAAGTTGTAAATAGTTAAAGCTGCATTCATCTAAAATTTCTTCATGATCCTTTTAAGTGTGAAAAAGGTTACCCATAGTGGCAAATCTACAACTTTAAGCTGTTTTGTTTTTCTGTAGAGTTCAGTCCCACTGCTTTAATTGATGTGAACAACAGGAGCAGTCAGCTACTTCAAAGTTAGATACAGTGCTGGCTGGTTAAGAAATTACGTGAAACATCTAGAATGTAGCTACACCAATATTGTTTTCAGGAATTGGTGAAGACCAAACGTGAATAAAATGAAGAGGAAATAATAAACAATTGTCAGGTAACTAGAAATGTTACTCCAAGCCCAAATGATGTGTGAAGGGTTTGATATTGTCCGACACGCGGCAGTTCTGTGCTCTGCTACTGCATTAGGTGTCTGCTTACATAAGAAGTTTAGAGTCAGTCTGGACAATCATAAAGGAATTTATGTCACATGGACCTTTGCAACAACGTAGATAAGAAATATATAAATTGGCTGCAAGTGGACAATTGTTTGCTCATTTGTTTTTCATAGAATAAGTTATGGCATGGACCTTTGCAACAACTTGGATGAGAAAATATAGTGATCTATGTTTGCTAATTTGTTAGTCATCAACTTTATAAAGTGATAATATGTTAAGGTTTTATGTCTCTTGGCTTGTTTTCAAGTTCTTCTGCCCCCTAGTGGCCAAAATCACTTGATGCAGCTTTAAATCTCAAACTGATTGTCTGGGTTTTACATGAATCACTTGGTGTTGTGCCAATATGAGACGTAATACTGCCATTAAAAGCATTTTGTCCTCTGAATGAGGGTGTCTGATTATTTCTGTGGATTGTCTTTTTTCCAGTTAATGTACTATTTGCTGTTTATGAGTCAATCTAAGTCCTTATCCTAACTGAACAGACAACTCCTCAGGAAAAATGTGGTTGTGAAGGGTCCAGCAACTCTAGATGGCAGGTGATCATTTCTCATCAGGAAATTATTTCAAAACAATAAGTAAGTAGGCTACTATAAGTAATCATAGATGGAAGAGGCAGACATTTTTAAAAAACACTTTTTATTGTTGTCATAGTGTGTCTAATGTATAATCCTTTACAGAACACAGAAACGTTTGGCTTTTCACATTTTGCTACAAGTTCAACATTTTTTCTCCTGTTTCTTTTATCACTATTTACATTTTGAAAAGTTTTCAGAGACACTTACTTGAATAAACTGGTCAGTGATCATCTGATATGGAGGGCAAGTCAATTACATGTGTTGAAATGTCTGTTTTTGTGGATCTTTAATGGTGACGTGTGTGTTTGGTTGAAGTTTGTATCATTTATTAATTACCAAAACATCTAGAAAGCAGGTTTGACAATTGGCATATCAAACAGAAAGTCTGTTTTCTGGCATTTAATTTAGCTATTTTTAATATTTGTCCTTTTCTCACAGTAATATTAAAAAAGTGACAGTAACAGTGTTGACTTTCTTCAAACCTTTAACCAACTTGCACATGTCTGACAAGCCTATAGCCCTCCTCATTCCACTTTTATACTCCTCTCATTCTTTACAAATTACTGTAAAGGTGTGAATATATTTGAATGTTTTGTTACAACATTAAAGGTACGTCATGTTAAGACTGGAATGTGGATCATGTACAATCAACCATGAAACAATTACACAAGATATGGATGTAATTTGCTCAAAATTGTTAAACTGTCATTTTGCATTTACATTCTCCACATTCATATTCTTAAACAATGGTACCTTTAATGAGGCAACACTGTTATAGTATTTGATTCCTCGTCTATGCAAGGGAAATGTGTTTTAATAATAACAGTTATTCTGAAATTCAGTTCTTCAGCTCATCAGGCAGTGCCATTGGTGTACTGGGAAAGCTTATTCTCCAAGTCACAGATTCTCTTCTCCTGAGACAAAACTGTGGCCTTCAGATTGTGAATCTCCTCCAACAACCTCTCAAGCAACTGAGGCTGGACAGGAAAAGGGTGGAAAGAAGGAAACAAAGGAAACAGAAGAAGAAAGGAAAACATGACAGTGATAGGGAGGGGAAAATTAAGGATGAAGAAAGAGAGAAAGAGGAAAAATAGATCAAAGACGGTGAGTTACTAGAAAAAATAAACTGAAAAAAAGAGGGGAGCTTCGGAAATAAAGAGTTGTGGGCAGGTACATATAGAAGAGAGATAAATGAAATGTGTTAAACAAAGAGTCAGATGTAGTAACAGTGCATTCAGAATATGGGCTGCAAAGCTTTTTTAAAAATTGATAATGTGAAGCATAACGCTACAAACAGCAACACGTAAACATGCAATCTGTTTACATACTGGTACAACACAGTTCAGTTTTTGTAGCCCACAATGTTAAAAACAGATTAAGATTAAGATTAGCAAATAGAAAGGAAAAATGCCTTTTAAATCACATCCCTGGTCATATCACGCAATTATTTAACAATGCATGCCAAGAAAAAATACAAAAACATTAATTTCTTTGTATTTTTGTATCAAAATCCAATCATGTTTTTTTCTTGTAAAACAAAATATGTGTGCTGACGTAGGCTTGACCCAACCAATTTCAACACATAATATTGTAACATTCACCCTTCAATCAATCCTCAACACAGAGCTTTATGACACACGTTCAAACGTTCAAATCAAAATCCTCTCAATGTGATGTCCCATCTTTCTATCTGGTTTAACTCAGAAATACTTAATAATACAGAAATTTTATCTGGACTCTAAACAAGTCATTCCCAAACTTCAGCCCTTAATTAGGCAGCTCCAAATTCTGTACAGGTCATTTTAGTAAATTGTAATTTTATTATTTATTGCTTTCATCCCTTGCTGTACATGGTGAAACGTAGTAATGTCAAATGTATAAAAATAAATACATTTTGTGGCTCCCATGGCTCGTTCTAAAGGTATCACAATGGTTCATATGTAGGATGTACGCAGTATGTGAATATACTACAGCAGATAAGATGAACAACTTACCGGCAGGCTGTTGCTGTCAACAGTGGACATGCTGCGTCGGGTAGTGGGTCTGGAGTCCAGGATGTTCTTCTTAGTCACTTTAAGCTCTCTGCTCTTTGGTGGCACATAGCCATCCTTCAAGGATACCAGAATTGGGTCTTCATCACGGCCTTCCAGCCACTCTTCAGGCTCCATGGCAGGGTCAGGCCCTGCTGTGTCTGGGTAGAGGTCATCCTGGAAGAGGTCCGACTGTACAAGAGATGCAAGGGAAAAAAGAGACCAATATTGGATTTTGGGATGTGCTGTATGGCAGTTGCTTTTGTCGGTTTAAAATCTTAATATCAAAATATCTTCCTGTCTGTTATTCTGTTCTTCCAAGAGGATGAGTGGAAGAGAAGATGAAAGATATTTGATGGAAAATAAATAAGACAACAGGTTACTAATGAAGCAGTACTGGAAATAATTTAAAAGTCAAAAGCTTCATAAAGTATCATAGGTGGGATGGATGGGCTTACTTTTCTGGGTACAGTCATTGTGATGGGCTCACACTTCTTGTCATGCAACTTGTATAACCTGCAGGTTGATGATGAGATGATGAAACAGAGAAGAAAGAGAAAAGAAAGAAAACCCATTAGCTGTGCTTTTGTATACAGCTGTTACAAATCCGTGTCTGAGTTTATACTTTATCTTCAGTAAAGAGTTCCTTCCTAACGTCATGAAGAACAAAAAAACCCCCAAAAAAACTAAACAAAAAACATTCACCTGAAAACCACAGGCATCATCATCAAATAAATGCTCAATAAATGCTTCATAAATCTAATTTCATGAAAAACACTGTAAAGCTGTTGGATGACCTACAGTTCAATCAGTATCTCACCTGGCGATCTCACACTTGGTAACGTCCACACCTCTCTTAGGCATGAAGCCCATCCCTCTCTGGGGCTCCTTACTGCTAAAGGTGCTGAGGTAGTGGACGTACGGCGACTCTTCTGTGATCTCAAAGTAACGGATACTGCTGTCCCCCTACACACACAAACACATTTAACATATAACATCTAACACAAACAATAGTGAATGTGTTATTATTATTAAAGGACTAGTGTGTATGATTTATTGCCATCTAGTGTTGAGGTTGCAGATTACAACCAACTGAATACACTTCCCCACACCCTCCCCTTACAAGCCTGTAGAGGAACCTATGGTGGCTGCAAAACAAGTGAAAAATGCTTAAGACCCTCTCTAGACCCAGTGTTTGGTTTGACCATTCTGGGCAAAACACAACAATTCTTATTTTCATGGGATTAATCACTAATTGAAACATACTTACAAATACTGTATTTCATTTCTGCCAAGTCCATTCTGCTAGATGCCCCTAAATCTTACACACTGGTATATTAATGGGGTATCAAATAAACTCAACTAAACTGGTCCTTTAAGGCTGGAAATCCAATGAATATGAGCACATTTCTGTACATTTTATAGCACATTTAAACGTAGGAAACAAACATTTACATACATGAGAACATTCTTTACAAAGCAGTGACTGTACCTTTCCACAGAGGTAGACCATGTTTGCGTCTGCATCGTAATATGGTAACAACACTCCGTTACTTGTGTCCAACTCCAACAGTGCAATAGGTTCCTCAAAATTTGTCTGCAGAGAGTAAAGCAGATAAAGGACACTGACATTTTGTTGTGAACATACATATATAATAGCTTGGTTCTAATGATAGGTATACCTAGAATTCTTTGTCATGAAGTGGTAAAAATGGGGAAACACAGTTGAAGACAACAATGAGGCAGAACTGTTAACTAATGGCAAGTAACATTTTGTAAGAATAATACAGTAACCTGCTGACAATCATAAGGTTATATCAGTATAATATTTTGACAAAAAATGGTTATATGGTGACATTAATGGGCTAATTCAAAATATCATGAGCAGTGTAATATCTTTAAAATCACAATTCTTGGAATTCAAAATTGGCAATTACGGGATTATGATGCTGAAATTCCTCTTCCCCTATGTCACAAACATTTCCTTTTGTTTTAATGTAATGAAGCTGTGAATTTAGTTACCGGGTCCCAGAGCCCAAGCTCTCTCTGGCTCATCCTGGTGAATCCTGTGGTGAAGATGTTGCCATCTCTGGTGAAGATGGCTCTCATTGGACGGATCCCCTCATGTGGAGCCAGACGTTCCTGTTGGTCAACAAACAGACAGACAGACATTATTACCAGAGTGAAATCAACAAACTAAAACACTCATTTGTGTCTTCCATTTATTTGTTCATTCTCTGTTCTCTTTCAACTTTTTTTGACAGAATAGATTCCTTTATTCAGATTTACTGGGAAATGAATGTCTCACTCAGAAGTCCTGTACTTCTACTGAGCTGAACTCCTTGTTAAAGAAAACAAATATCACCATCTAATAGTACAATATTTATGCAGCCAGAAATATATTTATTTATTATACCTCAATGGAAAAACATACTGGGACAAAATATGATTCGGGCACTGTGGCATTACTGTGATATTACTGATTTGTTTAAGCTGATGTTTAAGCTCAAAAAAGCTGTACAGCATATGTGAATAGTTCACCTTATAATGTGTAATCAACCTGTGTCTTCTGTTCAAATGTGTCATGTTTGCCTTTTTAATTCAGTACAGTATATTCCTAAATTGTTGAGCTTAAACAGTGGTACTATTGCATAAGAATGAATTAAACTGGAGCACAGCTATGTCTTATTTTTCTACGTACTCACCGCAACCACCTCCCTCTTACGCGGGTCACAGACACGCAGACGTCGGTCTTTACAGGTGGTGCAAAACAAGCTGCCGTTTCGGTTCCAGCTGATGCTGTAGATGAGGTCTGGGTGGTCGTCCATGGAAATGAGGGGCTCGCCAGTCCCCACGTTCCAGACGATTATCAAGTTATCACTGCCTAAGGTCAGAGCACAGGGCAACAGAGGAAAGGAAGTTCTTTATGGTTCTTTTAATGCTTGTCAAGGAATGTCAAGGAAACTAGTATGCATATGTGTGTGTGTGTGTGTATGTGTGTGTCATACCCGCAGTGAGTAGTATGTTGCGTGCAGTGGGGTGCCAGGTGACAATACCGACACGTTTGGAGTGACCCTCCAAGACAACGACAGGGTCGGATAGGGGGCGGGTCAGTGAGTGATCTGGGATCTGCCATACCTGCAGATGAATGCAAATCAGTGGAGCCTGTGTGAGTGTCTGATGGTACACAAGCAGTGTTATCTGTCCAGTAATCTGTATGTGAAGTACACACAAGAACAAATTCTAATATTGGTTCTTGAAGTTTAATCCATTTTTTTGGTGACAAATGGGAATTTAATATTATTGTTTTGTAAGCATCTAAAAGATTTGTAATATTGTTTGTGACTGAAAGAAAATTATTAATTGAAATTACAGCTTAATTTAATTAGATGTGCACATTTTCAATGAGATGTATAAAAAGTCAGGTATCAAATGTGTACAATCTCACAGTATATCAATATGACCTGCATATATTGTGTACATATATCATCATTGGAAAAAATACATACTATATCTGAGCAGTACTTTGGCACAAACCTCACTTACATCACAGATGGCACAACTGCAGGTTTTTGAATTCTCCATTAAACTCATCACACACTTTTAATACATTCACATATTAACTGGCAGTGACTGTCGTCTTGTTACACTGATACATTTCTGTTAGCTTATAGCCATGACAACAACTGAAGGCACCCACCCATAAGTGTCCACGCCTGCGTGTAAATCCAGTAGACTGATTACTGAACAAATAACGCTCTTAAAACAGATTATCGTTTAGCAAAATCAATATTTATGCCAAACATATAATGGCATGTTTAAATTTTTAATACAGATTTTTATTCATCAGTTCATACATTTTATATCCAGTTCAGGTTTTTGGGACACTAGAGTTTTTTATGCATGCACTGATGAGTGACCACAGACAATGCATCTAGATTCCCCCTGCACAATCGAGATGCCACAGAAAATAATAGTAACCTTTCCTAATAATGTAACATTCCTAATAATGTAACATTTTTATCAGTATTTTATCAATTTAACTAGTCAGTCGTCTCTTTTTCTGTTTTTTATATTTTATTTTAATGTCTTTCCCACATTTCACCCTTTCAAACAGGAAAACATTCAGGTGTGCCCTTAATTGTATTTAAATATTTTGGTTTAACAGCATAATTTAATGATATTGAGTCTAAGAAACAATGTCCCTCTAAAAAGACCAATTATGGAACACAAACTCATGTCATGAAAATCCCCAAATTTCCAGAAACAACACATGACACGGTTAGCATGGTACAGTACTTTTATACAAAGCCTGCATTTAAAAAAAGGGGGGGAAATCACATTAACAGGTGACCTGAACAGGTGCTTCATTCTGCACTACGTTGTGCTTTTATGAATTCCTCATGAGGTACATGGGATGGTGCTGAAACAACACAACCAACAAAACTGACACGTGGCCTTTTCAGTTGCAGCACACAGCAGGTGATAAGATGATCCCCATATGCTTGACACACACACACACACACAGAGAACTCTTTCCGTGTTGCTCTGCAGTCACACACACACACACAAACACATAAACACACTCTAATGATCCTTTTCAGATGACACAATGATCTGTCTCAGTGAGCTGAAGAGAATGACATCACAGTTATGTCCTTTCTGTAGCTTCACACTGGCAACACTGCCAAGACTGGACAGCTGCGACTGTCTGTCTGTGTGCTGGACATAAACAAAGCATACGCACACACACGCACACACGCAGGCACACACACCCCTAACCATCCTAACCATAACATAAACTTCAACTTACCTCAACTTTAAACCAAGTCTTCACTCTAAAATGAATGATTTACATTAAGAGGACTTGCTTTTTGACCCCATTAGGGAGATGAGTCCCCACAACATGACTGTGTAAATAGATTTATGTACCCATAACATGAGGTGTATCCGGACACACACACACACACACACACACACACACACACACACACACACACACACACACACACACAACAGAGGCTCAGCACACTCAAACAGCATCCCAACAGCTGTTGAGTATCAGCGATTCAACCATTCAGTCACACAAAGATTCCTGTAATGTTGTTCTGGACAAGTGTGAGCAAATCTGTCCTCTGTGACAACTGTTCTGATGCACAGCTACATGTGGAGTCAACAGACATGTTGTCATAATACAAACAAAAAATGTAATAATTGACACATGCTGACATACTTGACATACTGCACATTTGTGCACACAGACAAAGCAGTGTTGTGATGTAAGGGGCATAGTCTATATATTTTTGAAGACAAAGGCAAGAGAATATTTTATGTCTATTAAAATGAAAAATATTTGAGATTTCCTGTTGCATGTTGATCATAGCAATTGTAAATTTTAAAAAGTAGGTAAAATCTGATACTTTTCACCAAATACACTTTATTTCCCCGTTGTTTTACCCATTGTGAAGAAAAAAAAAAAGAATTACCCTCGGACTTCAAGTCACAGTTCTGCTCTGATTTGTGTCAGTGGAGCAGCTCTTAGTTACATCACAGGCAGTAAATCTGGTTCTCATTTCAAGCGTTTGGAGAACTTGTGATCATGTTGGAACTCATTTGCTAACAAATATTTCTGAAATAATTAACTGTGAAAGACTTCATGGTATGAATTTAATAGTGTGACAAGTCAAATCATAAGTGCCAGTACAAACACATTATAATGTATCACATTCTGAAGTAAAAAAATGTATAAAAATAGAATTACTGCTAACAGGTTATTTTTGCATGAATAATAATACACAGTTGTAAAATAGTCTGACACAAATGTACTGCACATGACAATTTTCCTATAACATTGAGGTCTCCCCCCTGCAGTTCAGGCCTTATAGAGACCCCTGCTGACTTAACTGAGTCATGACCTGCAGAGCCACATACTGTACCGGCAGCGTGTCACAACAAAAATTCAAGAGCTAGGAGAGCTTTTGTTTTCTGTCTTCAGTCAACAACAACTCCACTTAATTGCCAGTCTATTAGAGTACACATAGCTAAAGCCAATGCAATGTAATCCAATAGCCCTGGATTAGTACATCCTTACAAAGGTTGTAATGTTTAATGTTCGGTTTTTGTTGAAATTGTTGTCTAAAGATTCAACTTTGTGGTCAGTTGTAGTTTATGTCAAATTATATTCCTGTATATTGTCAGATGTTTATTCATCCACCCCATTTATAAGAATGACTGTAAAAAAACAAGTACAATTCAACAGCACCACAAACTACAGCTTCCAAAAAAGAAAATGAAAAAAACATTATTTGACTCAACATCTCTGTAAAACAGGTTCAACAAGAAGTGAACACTGTAACCTTCATTTATTGCAGGACTATTGTATAAACACGCATTAGTTTTAGTTAGGTGTGCCAAATGGTTACTGGTTACTAAGTGTACATTATAATTAGTGTGTTTATGAAGGAACAACAAAGTGCACTAAAATGTACTCCTGAATCAGAGGTTAAGTCTATTTGTGTATAACTAAGATTACAATCCCCCCCCCCCCCCCCCCCCCCAGATCTAACTTGAAATGAATGCACTGCAGATAAGGAGGCATGGATAATATATAGATATAGTTTATAAATTGACATGATTTTGACTGATTAGCTCTTGGGAATGAGAGTTGATAATTGGGAGAGCAAAAATAATCACTTAATCATCATGATTAAACTGTGGTCTACATCCGGTGTTTACATATCCTGTAAGCCTCCATGTTTGCCAGAGATCATTTCTGGTCTGATGGAGGGACATTAAATACATATCAAAACACCTAATGTAGCCAGAGCAAAGTTTCACAAAACTCCTTAACAACCTCAAGTCTGGTGAAGATGACATACTTTGAAAGTGCACTGTGCCAAAAAAATCTCTCCAGGCTAATAAATGCTTACTGCTTTTATCCTCTACCTGACTTTCATACACACACACACACACACACACACACACACACACACACACACACACACACACACAGAGAGAGAGACAAGGACAGATTGGAGCAGCAGGATTAGCAGCTGCGTAACAATGACGAGGTTGGTTGCACACAAAAAATATATTCTTACCAATACATCAAGGGTAAAATATGGTGAACACAAACAGGATGATGAAGATAAGATACATATGAGGAAATGAGGTGTAACAGGTGGGTGGACAGACAGACAGGTAGACAGAAACAGTGATGCCTTCACTGACTCACTTCACTTATTGTTCATTTAGCAGGCAGACAAGATGAAACTCGGGTTGTGACAAACTCTATGACTGTTGCTTGAGTCACCGAACAACAAACTCCTCCACATGCATTTGAGATCCTCTCTCTCCCACTCAGTTTTTTTTCTGCACACACAGACAAACGCACTTGCACACATTTCCATTACCATTGCAGTGCAGTCCTCCGAGCAGCTGGCCAGGATGTTGTCATCATGAGGGCACCAGTCAATATCAAGGACGGGTCCGGAGTGTCCAATCACCAGCGGATAGTTCTTGTCCACTCGACCTGACTGCAGCACACAGCAGCAGCAGTGACAAACAGGACTGTGTTAGAGTAGTGTAGTTTTGTTTGTTTTTGTGTGTGTGTGTGTGTGTGTGTGTGTGTGTGTGTGTGTGTGTGTGTGTGTGTTGGGCAAACTCCCTCTGCTGATGAAGACAATGTGGTATGATGAGATCCAAATTACATCCTGAAACATGGTCAATTGAAATGCTGCAACAAAGGTCAGATTGACTTGTTAACAGGCCATGGGGCCAAAAAGTTGCTGTTAGATTCCTGTTAATGCCCTCATGTGTTTGTAGGAATCATTTTATAGGGAGGGGGCAATCCCTCAAATAGTTGGTGAGATATTTCAGTCCTGACCAAAGTGGTGGACCAACCAGCAAACTGATTCAAGACTAGAAAAGCTCAAATGATCAAAACCAATTCATTTACAATCAAACTTGGGGTCAGTGGCCCCCGGAAAAGTTGCTGATATGGACTGGTTGGAAACTACAGTTATATGCAGTGAAGATGTCTGATGATGATGATAAATGTTCTGGTAGGACTGATAGTCTGCTCAGATCAAAGCAGAGAAATATCCTCATAGTGAAGGGCTTTTTAATAAGCTGTATCGGCTGGTGTTGTCTGACTTTGTGGAAATTGATGACCAGTGTTCACATTTTTGGCCTAGGAGGTGTTTCTGGTATTAACAGGACCACATATTATGGTCAAAACCTTCAAAATTAAGCCAAAAGTCATTCTAAACAGTAAGTCAGAAACCTGCTGCATCATGGTGGACTCCCAGGATAAAACTAAATAATTTACGATGATGCAACCTAAAATCCTTCATGACGTCACTTCCAGGTTGTACCATCTTTCTCTGTTCCTATCATGTGAACATGTGTATCAACTTCAGAGATATCACGCCCTTCTCACATACACACACACACACAAAACACACACACACACCAAGAGAGGTGTATTTATAGTTGAGCGACGAGGCGTTGAAAGGGGAGTTTTTCTTTTGGCCTGTTGGGGACCCAGAGGGGGGAGATGGAGGATGGAGAGAGTGTATTAATAGCATGTCTGTTCACCGTGACTCCAGTATATAATCACGTCCATTTCCCAGTGTCTCCGAAAACCTGTGTAAAACTCTGTGTCTTCTCACCCTGGTCACTAAATACCACCACTGACATGCTGATGAATCTCTGCAGTGCTACTGATGGACCTGTGACATTGTAATGATATTAAATTTCCACATTTCACTCCATGTTTGCTTTGTGAGAGTCTTAGTCTGCTTTTAGTCAACAGTTACTTATTTAGAGTTTTGACCCAATACCAACATATCTCTAAAAACTAGAGTGTCTTTCTGACTGAAATCGATGAACTTCTCAGTTCCCATAACACCGGGCTGTGATTGGCAGTGAGTGTTTGCAGCCCAGCTCAAATGAAACCTGCTGAGTGGAGGCATCTCACAGGGCAGGTCAACTAAATTGCTGCAGACTTGGCTCATTATAGTGGCATCAGCAGTTATTGAATGGGTTTTTGAACATGTAGTGATTAAGAATATTATTGAATTAACTTTGCATGTTTCTGGATCAGTCCTTTTATGTCTTCATGGTCTGATAAAATGCTATTTAGCTACCTTTTAAAATGCACAAAATATGTGTACCAGCAATCTATTTTATTTAGATTCACTGGAGTAGTCAAACCTGACATCATAACTGACTGAAATATAATCTTGTACATCAAAATATTGGCACAAGTTTGGTCTTGTCTTGTGCCCAGCATTTATTTTAAGGCAATGCTGGTATCATCACGGGCCTTGAGGAACCTTAACACCACTCTGTAACATCACAGCTTTAAACGTCTGATAGGTCTTGACCTGTTGCTTTTCTTGTCAGTGTATTTCTGTTTCAGCAATTATGGTGTCCTTTCCAAAGCTTCTTCAACATGACAGCTTGAAGATAATATTATATCCTCAGAATAACTGTCTTCAACAACTGCTGATAGCATGAGATGGCACTGATCAGTTTTGCAAAGCGGCTTCTATTCTGTCTTCCTGTGACATTAAGCGTTACCTTATAGGCCCAACCTCAGTACTTAGACAGAATGAGACACAGACTTTTCTGTGTATTTAAAATATCTGGGGTCACAGGAATGATTTGACCTCAGTACAAAGTCGCCTGCCAAAAGCTTTGGGGGTCTTTGTCTTCACCCTCCCCATTACAGTCTGCTGATTATGTCACACATCTTCTACCCTGCTATAACTACTTATACAGTAGCTAAACATCACACAATATTCAGTTACTGAGGCCAGCCTCTGAGCAAGATTGATGCTTAAGAAATCTGAACCCATGTATGGCTGAGGCACAGCAACATTATTGAGCGATGACCTTGCAATACGATACAATACGATACAATACGATACGATACAATACGATACGATACAATACGATATAATACGATACAATACGATACAATACGATACAATACGATACAATAAGATACGATGCGATACAATACAATATAATACGATATTATACGATACAATACGATACGATACAATATGATACAATACGATACGATGCGATACAATACAATATAATACGATATTATACGATACAATACGATATGATACAATACGATACGATGCGATACCATACCATACCATACCATACCATACCACGTCATTTTCAGTTTATACTAAAATTACACACAATTTTATTGTGTGTAAGGTGTTTGTAGTTCAGATTTTGTGAATCTTCATGGATACCTGAAGTTGTAAGCTTTAAGTTATTGTTAGAATCAATAAGTTATTAAAGACTGTCCATTATTTCATCCTCATCAACATTTAATAAGGTGGATGTAATATAATTCCCAATGGTGGAAACTTTATTTTGCTTGTCTCAAAAGTTATTCAAATTTTATCCTATGGGGTACAAGAATGTGTGCATCAAATATTTGAACAATCTGATTGACTAAAAATGTATCAGCTTCCTAAAAAACAAACAGCTTATCACTCTTAGAGTTTCATTTACAATCTTATCCATATTCATTCTGCAGCAGAGGGCGTGTCTGGGTTCATTGGTTATTAAATAATGTTTTCTCCTCAGATATGCAGCTTGCTTCATTTTTAATGGAGGATATTG
This sequence comes from Scomber japonicus, assembly GCF_027409825.1. Taxonomy (NCBI): domain Eukaryota; kingdom Metazoa; phylum Chordata; class Actinopteri; order Scombriformes; family Scombridae; genus Scomber; species Scomber japonicus. Next base: position 15,089,411 of record NC_070590.1, on the reverse strand, counting down.
GAGCACAAACTTTTTCCTCCATTGAGCACATTTACTATTAAAATGAAGAAAAAGGTATAGAATTTATAGGCAAATATTAAGTTACATATCAAGTATGATGAGCACATTTACTGACAATCCAAGCATGTAGAAACAAAAAAAAAGTGTCTAATCAAGTATTTTGTCTCATCATCAGAAACAGATAGAGCAGCCCAGAATTTTTTTTGCTTCACTTACCTTAGAGAGGGGCAGGACCAGAAAAGCTCCTCCTCCACTGGATTCAACGATAACCGCCAGGAACTTTGGGTTGACGGCGCAGAACGAGCTGTCCCACGTCACCTTGGAAACGCGGATGTCATCATAACCCTGCTCAGCCTTGACTGACTGCCCAAAGACGTGGCGAAACTTACTCTGCCGCACGATGCTGCGACTCATGGCTGAAGAGGGAAGATGAGTGTAGGTAGGACAGGTGGGAGAGGGTGGGCAGAGAGTGATGGAGGAGTTTAGATGTCAGAATAGGGTCAAAAACAGAGGATGTAGAGAGTGAAATGGAGTTTGTGGTAAAACACTGGGAAAGAGACTTTGAGTTGAATTATTTTGATCTATTTGATTGTGTTTTGAAGTACATTTTATCTTTTTTTGTGAGCATGTTTTTTCCCCCTGGCCATTTTTTTTTATAGCTTTTGGACTTTGCTCTCCAGCTCCCTCATTTCTTTTGGTTGGTTTACTTTAACTTCTCTTTTGTGTTCATAAGTCTAAAATGATTTTACTGTTTCCATTTGTGCTGTCTTATCATCAGTTTGTAAGTCATTTAAATTGTACTAACCTGTATGAAAGCATGTATCAATAAAGTTTGATTAATTAAGTAGTTGATTGATGGCCCAGAAACAAACCAAAGAAAAAAGACTTCCATCATAAACATGGATTCAAATCCAAATATCACCAGTAGAGACTTATAAACATTTACAAACTGTATATTTATGTTGGGCCAAAAGTACTATGATTTATTTTATTTCCAAGGGTTGATTTTTTTTGGTGATATTTTAAAGTGGAACAAGACTTTAAGATACAGTGTTTGATCTGATCTTTACCATTACAAGGCAGAAGAAGTTTTAAACAAAAAGCAACTAAACAAATAATGCAGCAGAGACTGCAGCACTGATAACAGAAGAGCTTGTTATTACAATATTGTACTTTCCTCTATCTGTAGTTTTTATGCTTTATATCTCCTTATATGGCTTTTAGTGTCATTGTTAGTGTTAAACTGATAAGGAGGCAGTTTGTTGTATAGTGTTTAGAGTATTTCCTTGCTGTTGCTATAGCTTTCTGATGTTTTTTGTTGTTATTTGATTTTAAGGTTGAAGATGACGAAGATGCACCAACACTGCATTCAATCTTTTCATACTGAAAATGTAATACTTTGCTATTTATTTGACTCAGTCTGAAAGTTATACAAAGTAGAGAACAGATTTCTCTTATAATTATACTGACTGCACAAAACACTGTTAAATGAAATATGCAGAAAGCAGCTGCAGAGGCAGGCCTTCTATCCAATGATGTTGTTAATCCAATGATACATTTTAAATAACTTCTGCCTCTCTCTGAATATTGTATAGACTTCATAATGAGTCCTGTGAAGTGTTTTTAGGCTGTTTGTTGACTGACATCTCGTTGTCCTGTGGCTGTCCTGGGCACCAGGCCAGAGGGACTGTAATCCTCCAAAACACAGGAGATATTCTATAACAGTGCCCACCATCAGCGTAGATATTAATAGGCGATTGTCCCACCAAACACTATGTGACAGCCAAACATCAAAGACAAACACTAAGACGGAGAGAACAGATAAAAGGCAGGACAGCCTAATGTATGACAGATGCAATGCCAATGTGAAGAGCACAGCAGTTAAATTCAATCACACCCGTGTGATACAATCCTTATGAGTATGAAAATGTGGTTTAACTCACACTCCCAGACTGCACTGGCTTACATAAAACTAAAAACCCAAATCGAGAAGTAGGCCTGCATCAGTCCCTGAAGGCTTCTGATAAATGCAGCAGAGTTCTCCCTCTGGTTCAGAGGATAATCACAACCTCAAACTGTCTGCCTTTTTGTTTTTAACAATAACTATCCAACTAAGTAACAATGGAGATGAGAGTTTTTGTGGATATTTTTAAAAAACATTTTTAAGGCATTAGATTAGTTTAAAATTAGGTGACCCAAAACCTGCTGCCATTATAGGTTTAATGTGTGACTTTTACAACTGAAGACTGTGGGATTCATGGCTCAACCAGACTAAGAGAGGACAGAAGCACCCACTGCTTTCCTGGAAGCTCTGCCTTATCAAGACATTTACATTCCAGTTCCCACTTCAGGCAGCACAGTGTTTCAGGGGCAACACATTACACTTTTATTTTATCTTTTTTATTGGTACTGTGGCAAAGATTTGTTAAACCAACAATGGTATAATAATAATAATAATAATAATAATAATAATAGTCTTTCAATGCATTTTTCTGCCTGTATGATTAGATTAAGTCCTAATACCCAAATAATAATGAACCAAAGCTTTATTCATCAACAACAAATGACAAAGAAACATATTTATTTATTGAGCGCCTGATTTAAACATGAAAATGCCTAACTCATGGTCTGCTTTTATATCTCCAAAAACTGACGGAAAACTAACTTTATAGTGAATAAAATAAATGTTGACTCTGACTGATTAGTATCCCAAGCAAGCTTCCACTTTAAGATTTGTCTACCATGAGCTGAAACCAGCAGTGTCTGCATGGTTAAAATGAGGGGAGGGAGATCTAGAGCAAAGCAGAGCTCATTCAGCAATCTATCTAAAAACTTGTAAATGGAGTTAAACGTGGAAAAACTCCAACGTGTTCCTTTAATTCTGCCTCAGGTTAATGAGATAGGCCTCTTCTGTCGCGCATGGCACATCTCCGGAGAGTCGAGACAGAGCGAAAGAATGACACTGCCACTTTCCTAATATAGACATGACAAACTGCACTGTCCTACCCGGGCCAGCCACTCCTCCCACCCGGCACCCTGATCCTAAATAGCCCCAGAATGAAGACACCGCACTCTGTGGCGCATTATTATTAATGAATAAATATAAACAGCCGACACAGTCTACACAAACACACATAAACACAGCAACAAAGGGTACCAGGGGCGCAGGAGGTAAGAGGAGCAGTTTGGGGGGGGGGGGGGGGGTTAGTAATGTGCAACGTGCTCCTTAAAGTAGCGCACAGCTGCCATGCCCGGCTCAAGATTTACTCCGTCCGCTGGGGGGAAAGTGCACATTCACAATGTATAGACTCTTTCCAAATGATTTGCCCGCTCCCCTCCAGCAGTGCAGTAAAGAAGCTGACGCACCTCTCACCCCACTGCAGCACAGACTCTGACACACACATATTAGGAAAGACAGTCCACAAGACAGCTCACCTCAGGTTTTGGGGAGACCCCTCTTCCCTGGACAACTCTCTCGGTTTCTGTCGTAAAGCCTGCAGCCCCCCTGCTTTTTAGATTTACTCCTCTGAATTGTAGTCCCTGCGACTGGGTGTCCTGGAGTCGGTTCGGACTTGCTGAGGAGACGCACTGTACGACTGCGTGACGCTCCTCGGCAGGGAAAGAGAGGGGGGAGAGTACCGGGGCAGAGCAGGGAGAGAGGAGGGTGTGGGTGGGTGGGTGTATGGGTGGGTGCCGTCTATTTTGGAACGGGCTCTGTCAGTGCAGGGAAACGTGACGCGCGCCAGAGACAGGGGGCCAGCGCGTCCCCGGGGTCAGTGTCACCACTCGAGGTCTCTAATAGACAGATAAATGAACGCACACAACTGACCTCATGCTGCCTTAAAGTGTTACTTGTTAACTCCTAAAGACAACTTGTTACAAACTACAAGTTTGTAACAAATAAATTTGGCTTCACTTGTAAGCTACAGTCAATTGTTTTTTCCCCAAATTTGCCTGTACTAAGGATACACAGGTATCTTCTCTTGCTGAGGATGACTTCATATTTGTCTCCACTGGTAGGCTACTCAGTAGGAGTGAAGGTCTCAGAAAGCAGCACTGGTTAAAATCCAGCTACAGGAGAACATACGATGGACCATATAACTTTGATCTGTGCACCATCCAGCTGCTTAGTAAGTAATATTAAATAATGCTAAGTAATACTGCTAACTGCTAAGTAATCCTTTGTTAGTGGATATTACACACTAAACATACCTGGAGGGCATGTGGAGCTGGACTCAGTCCGTCTCTGGACCTCTTCACTGCACTGTTGCTCACAAAACATACAGACATCCCTGCACTCTGGTGTTAAGACAAAAAGAACACAAAAAAAAAAAAAATTAAGAAAGATTACTGTACTTACCAGGTTTCATAGGAATTTTCTGCAAAGGAATCCATTTGACTGATGAGTGTCTGGAAGGTGTAGTGGAGAACAGCAGACATTCCCAATTTTCCCTGACTTGAAGAAGGAAATTTGACTGAGACAGTAATATGACTGACTGACTGAAAGGAAAAGAGGAGAGCCAAACACTGATGCAACTCTGCATGCGTTGTTATAGGGAACTTTAAAAGATATCTATGTTGCATTTGAGCACATGAATTTAATGACATGGACTAACTTCTCACATTAAACACCATTCTGTATACACCTGTATCAATCTTGAGTGTTAAAAAAACCCAACTTTAGACTTTTAATGGGTTTTCTATCTTTTGGCTAAACACCTTTCTATGTACTCTCTTAAAGTTAAGCACAGAACTCAATACATTTCTGTACAATACCTAGATGTCTTTTTAATTAAAAAATATAAATACAAACAGTTAACTTACAGGTTTCATAATCATGTGTAACAACAATATATTTCAACTCTAGACAAGGACACTAAAGTCTGGACTTTCTTCTGTAGATTTTAAATCTCAACTGAATTTTATGCCAAACCTAAGAGAAAAATACTCATCTCATAGAACAAACAACACCTACAATGCTGCATGATGTGTACAGTACTGGTCAAAAGTATGGACACACCTTTCCATTCATTGAAAGCATCCACACTTTTGAACAGCACTTCCTAGTGTTCCTAGTGTTATGTTACTACATCACATCACCGTACACAAACTCACAGCAAAAAAGGTTCATTTATCTCCATTATTTTAATGGTCACAGTTGAAGCACATGATATAAAAGAATATTTACACTGATAGTTTAAAATAAAATTGGAAAGAAAAAAAATAAAAAGGTTTAATAATACACACACATACCGAACAAATGCTTACAACCTAAGCATGTTCCCCGAAAGTAGCAACCAAAAGAAAGCCACATTAAAATTAAAAAGGGAGTAAAGTGCATGTATGACAGACCTCCCTGTACAGACATTTCTGATAGACTGCAGAGAAGCTTCACTTGCCAGTCACAGGCACACCCCTAAAATGCATACACAAGGAACAACCATCAGTTAAAAAATAAAATAAAATAAAAAAGTAAAAACCCACATCGTAAAGTTGTGCTACACAGTCACACTCACACAGACTTAAGCCAGATATATAAAAAAACATGTACAGTTCCTAAAATGTCAACACTCACATCACAGACCTTTACATCCCAGAACAGAATGAAGCAGTAAACTCACAAATATACATCTTGTCTTTAACTCCAACTCCCTAACCCTTTCTCCCACACACAGTAACACATACAAAAAGAAAACATCTATAGTTGAGTGGCATCAGAACTGTGAAGACATGAAAGAGATTAATTTACTTCAGTTTATTGAGTAATGACAGTTTCTGATTGAGACAGACATTCCAGGAATCCAGAGCCTGACATGATGTGCAGGTCAGATTTGGTTCAGACTTATTGAGGTATTGTGAGTTAGTTGAATAAACAAACAGAACAAAAAAAAACAGCATCCCTCTTCTCTTTCCAATTTGTTTTAAAAATAAATTGCAATGAACTTCAGCTGATGTTTCTGTCACCAGCCCCAGATTCTCCATCCTATTGGGATTCATTGTGATCCAGTTAGTTTAAGTGTGCAGAAATGTAAAGATTAAACATCTAACAGCCACTGAAAACACTAATCTGTGTGGTCCGAGGTTCCACCTGAGCTCTTGCATGTTTAGATATGCAGCTGCTACCAAAACCCACATTTACCTTTCAGATTGTACCAGAAGCCAAGTAATTTCCTTTGCAGCTATCCAGCACAATTATTAAACATTGAGGTGAAGAGAAGTGAAAAAGAGGAAAACAGAAGCTACATTCCACCAAACATCAGCTTGGACTATTCAATCAACCAACAGCGATCAAGTAAATGTGTCAAATTGAGAATGGATAAACCAGCAATGATGTAAAAGACTATATAAATACAGGCTCAGGCTTATCAACATTAAAAACAAGTTTCTCATATAAAACTTAAGTTATTGATATTTTGTTGCTTTTTGAATGACTTTTGTTGCAGGTGTTTGTACTACAGTGTCTATTTCAATTTGAATCCTTTAAATGAACCTTCATAGCCTTGTAATTGTTCTTGCACCAAGACAAGCACCTCAGATCAGATTTCACAGAGGCTCTTGGCAGATCTGCAGGTGGAAAAACATACACAAACTAATAAACATCTCCTTTAAGGCAAGAGGCATTGGTTTGTTTTGCTGAATGAATCCAATGTATGCACTCAATTTCTATTTTCTCACAGGTGCACAAGATCCCTCTCTCACACATACACACACATCCACACACAGACAGACACATATATACGGTGAGGGCTACATGGTGTGGTAAAGGGTACTAACAGTTTTTTTCTTAAGCCGCCTCAGAGGGTGAGTCCTTCCATATTGCTGCCTTGTTGTTATGAGTGTCAGCCCAGGCGATAGCAGAGAGTCTTGGTCAGAGTTAAGGAGTTCACATCTTTGTGGACTCTGATTTGATGGTGGAGAGACTTCTGATGAGGTTTCTCCAGCTTCGGAAAGCCTCTCCGCGCCGATGCTGACAACTTCAGGCTGCTGGTTGGCTGAGGAATGAGAGTTGTGGACCCGCTGCTTCTTGGAGTCATCATTAGCTGTATGGATGGGATGTTCTGCTGAGGACTGAGCTACAGATGAGCGGCTGAACTCCCACTCACTCAGGTCATTGGCTAGCAGCTCCAGACAGCCCAGCTTCGCCAGAGATGCAGATCGCTTCATCAGGGATGGAGTGGTCAGCCCTGCCTGGCGAATCCTGGCTTCCACCTCTCTGACCCTCTTCTGTAGGCTGCTACCTCGCTTCCGTGTTGCTCCAGCACTGAGGCCAAAAACCTGGTCCACACACCTAGGCTTGTGGGCTCCACCCACGCTGACCTGCTGCAGAAAGGCGCCCAGCTCGCACAAAGTCGCCCATGTCTCCCTCATAATAATGTCACCATGGGGAGGGGCCTCCTTGTCCGTGCACGACTCGAGTTCAGTCACGCCCTCCAAACACAGGAAGTTCACTGAGGCAAAGGGAGACTGGGCTGAGTGGTGGAAAGAAGAAGAGGTAGAGAGCGATTGAGTATCAGCAGGCTGGAATTTGTGTCCTTTTGTGCTTCTGTCATCATTTCCTTGTTCTCCCATCTCAACTACATCAGCACCCTCCCTCTTCATTGGACTAAACTTCCCATCATCCTCCTCTGCGCTATCCACTGACACCTGTGACATTGTTGCACCGGATGGACGCCACTGAGAACATGATGAGCTACTGGGGAGGGACGGCGGCGATGAAGAGGGTGATGGAGAGTCATGCTCCTGTTTCATTCTCTGCTCCAGCTGTCGTGTGACACGCCGCACAGAGCCCCTTGTCCAATCGCTGTAGAGACGAGTAGGAGCTGCCTCCTCGTCTTCTTTGTTTTTCGCTTCCTCTTTTACATTCTGAGCTTCCTTCTGTGAAAAAACACAACTGTCCTCTATTTCCTGATTTGACTTCCTCACTTCCTGGTCCTGGGGGTCCTCGTGACCCAGTTGGCTGAGAGGACCAAGAGGTGTTGCCTCTGTGTGCACTGCAACTGTGACCTGCACAGGGTTTTGCTGCAAAAGGTAAAAAGGAGAGAAACATAACAGTTTCAATGTCAAATAAAACCATTAAACAAACTTTATTCAAAACCATTTAAGTAGAACTGATTCAGATGTGAAGAAGCTCTGCAATGGAGTGTTCTACCTTTACACCACCAGGTGGCACCCTTCAACTCAGAAACCCAAAAGTTAAACTACTGGAACAAATGAATCACTGGAAACCATATATAACTGCTGTGGGTTTAACAAACTTCCAAGTATCCTACATTTATAAAATCCCAGAAATCATTTGATAATTGATGTAGTTACATTATATTAGGTGTATTACACAAGCATTACCCGACAAAAACAAAAATCAAAACTTCTCCACCCAGTTTCCAGTCACATATGCCCGAGAAGAGCATGACAAAGAATCATTTTGTTGTTTTCAATGGAAGTATGTGTGCAGTCATTCTGGAAAGTTTTACCAGATCCTTACCTTTCTTTTTTCCTCACTAGCGGAGATCTCTTGAGGCAGTGATTGCTGTTCCTTGCCACAACTCTTCAGCTGGGATGACTGCTGTACTGCAGCACTTTGAGTCTTACCATCTTCAGTCATTCCCTTGAACTTTTCCCTGGCACTGAAAAAGTTAATGTGATCCGTGCTGTGGCCGAACAACATTTCGTTGTCTTGTGGAATGGCACTGGGGTAGCTGATAAAATCACTAGTGATGGGAGGATGGGCTGCTGAGCCATCCAAAGACGAGCCACACATGTGTGGGTCACAGTCTGGTTTTCTGACAGGCACTGGTGCAGGCAGACCGTGGGGTTCAGCTTGTTGTGTGCTTGGTGTTTGTGTTGTTGTGGGCTCAGGCACTGACTCTGGCATCGATTTAATCACAGGCAGAGAACAGGACGACATCTGTGGTTTGATAACCTCATCTACACAGGCTGGAGTCGGAGACGGAGCTGGAGAGGGGGGTAGGTGGTGAAGGGATGGAGGCGGGTGAGGTTGGCCCAGCAAAACAGTTTGTGCAACAGTTACCATGTCTGTCTTTTGAGGCTCAGGCACCAAAGTGGCTGCCCTTGGCTGGGAAAGAGGAGGTGATGACGGCTGCACCTCAGAGTCACTTATGCCGTTGGAGAGCGGAGGAGATAATGGAGACACAGAGCCAGCTGTGGACTCAGGACAAGGGGGGCCCAGCTGGCTGATCGTGGCTACAGCAGAATAAGAAGGGGCCTCAAGGCTTTGAGCTTCAGTGTCACCTGACAGAGATGCCTTCCCCTGGAAGGATGAGGAGCTGAACTGATTGGAGTGGATGCCGGTATCAGGCTGGCTAGTGGAGTGTGTTGCTTTGCCAGTGCTGGACGAAGTCCCCAGTGATTCCAGCAGCTCTTTCACAGAGGGACCCATAGTGTTGCTGGCCTGGTTATGGGGATCGGAGCGGCCCAGGCTGTGTGGCTGGGCGTAGGATTTAGACAGTGGCTCATGATGCTCAGACAGGTCACTATCAGAGTGAGAACGCCACAGTTTGTTGTGCCTCTGCTTGCTGTACAAGTGTGTGACAAAGGGGGATAAACAAAAACCTATTATATTATATCACCGCTTTTATTTTTGTTCATACATATATACATAAAGATTCACATATATGCAGTTATTTAAAAGAATATTGATGAAAATACAAATGTTATGAAATCCACTGCACTAAACAATATCTTCATACTAACAATGAATAAAATGCATATGTGCAATATGAGAGAAGAGAATTACACCCAATCCTTTCACTCAGTTTTCCAGACATAGGTTCTAGTGAATTATTACCAAATTAAACAAAAAACATTTGCTGTATGGATACACATATTGTGCATATACAGGACATGAGTACATACTTATTATGTTTGATGGAGTTTTATAATTTAATTACATTAGCATTTAAGTGCACACAGAACATGCATGTAAGCATCATGGTACGTGAACCCATCCACATGACATATAATTGTTTTAAGTGTGTGGTTACCTGGCCAGCAGTATGCCCTGATACTCCTCCAGCTGTCTCATAAAAGAGGGGTTGGGTTTGGTCACAGTTCGACGTTCTTTAACATAATCAAAGGCTTTTTTCAGATCCCAGCCGTACTCCTTCATGGCATAGGCAATCACTGTGGCTGCAGAGCGGCTTATACCCATTTTACAGTGCACCAGACACTTGGATCCAGCTTTCCTGTTTTAGATATAATTCAAGCATGCACATCAGTATTCACATCACTGGGAACATTAAGACAGATAAATATGACTTTGTCAAGATTTTCAAAGGAACTAACTGCATTTCCTAAAAGAGCTCAGCAGAAAAGAGAAAAAAACTCACTTGGCTCTAGATATAAACTTATAGGTGTCATTCCAATAGGCAAGCAGGTCAGTGGCCTCCTCATCATAAACACGGATGTTGTGGTACTCAAACACACCGGGGAAGAAGTTATCGATCTCTCTTGTTACATTCAGGATGTACTGGACACTGAGTGAGAATGACACATGAGTAAGAAGAGAGATTAGAAAATGAGAGTCTATGTTTATTGCAGACTGAAGATTATTTTAACACATAATATTTACATTGTATTCTAAAAAAAGGATATATATTTTAATGACTTCTATACAGTTTTGACAGTGTAAATGGATTTTGTTGTTTTTGTTGCCCTTCTTACCCACTCTTCTGCAACTCGTCCAAATTGGATGCATTCCACTCAGATCCCTGTAGGAAACAAACGCAATCCTAGTTCAGAGGCTTCAACTGAGTGTTTCATAATGCTTAAATCCTGTGGCAAGACAAGACTAACATCCACTGGTACTCCAAACCAAATAAGAACAAAGTATCGTGAAATTTGGATAAATTTAGGATTACACAACCCCATCTCATATTTTGCCAGGTTCCCCAGTGTGGATTAAGTCTGATATCTATGGTCAATATTCAAACAAATCACTTAAAAGTAGAGATAAATTATTCATGAGACACTTAGTATCCTCTACTGTTCTTTTAATTAACTTGTGATCCAGCTAAGCAGTTCTTAATTTTATGGATTTCTCTTTGAGAAGCTTGCTGCCAAATGCAGCAGTGGTGATCTGGGTTCAACCTACCAAGAAGACATGATCAAAGATCTCAGTGGGGCTGTCCATCTGACCCAGAATGACAATCATCTCATTGTCGATAAACTCCTTGAACTCTCGCAGGTTGCATGTCATGTGCATTTCCAGCTCTGTGCGGATCTACAGAACACATCAGACACACAGATCAAATCTTGAAACAGCAACCTTAAATGTAGGCACATTACATTTAAATTCTGATATTAAAAAGCAACTGGAACATGCAAGATTTTATACAATTCTACTTTGGGAGGGAACCAATTTGTTGCATTTTTAAGGCCAGCATCTAACACGAACACTCACCTCTTTGCAGGTGACATTCTCGAGGTCTTTCTGCATCATGATCTCCCTCAAACTGGTTTTGATCTGACGCTCTGTCAGTTCTCTTTCTGTAGGTCTGCAGACACATCAGATATTGAAAGACAATGTATAAAATGAGCCAATTTCCTTATATGAAGTGTTACTCCTAACAAACTAACTACTTTACAGTGTGTATTACAATGAAGTATGGAATGGTAGTATTTCTATTGGAGGATTCATGTTATCAAGACAAAAAAAAAGAGGCTTTATAATTTTTGCTATGCAGTAGATGTAGTGGAATGTACAGTAATTCAACTCAAGATGGATAAAACAGAGGGAGAAAATAAAAGGGGGCACTTACACGTCAGAGAAGAGGACGGGTGAATCGGCACGGTGTGACTGCACGTCCTGCATGGCATTCCACTCGTTGATTCGTGTCTGGTCAGAGGAGACCCTACTCTGATAGTAGCTGACCCAAGTGAGGAACAAGCTGCCTGGGAAGTAGTTGTGACCACGAGCCACCTCACAAGCTTTATGGAGTGATTGGAGGGCTGACCTGTGAGTGAGTGAAGTGAAAATAAGATGAAGTCAAGAGAGTTATAGACTGACAAATAAATGGCAGGGATATGCTTTACATACTAAGATGAACACTTGTAGTCAATAAAATGGCATATATTATGCATAGCCATTCTACCAAGTCATGTGATTAATACAATGTGACTCACCACATAGCCTGCACAGAAACGGGCTTGAATACATGCACTCTGTTGTCAGTTGACACACTGAAACCCCTGGGAGCAAGAAGAGAGGGAGTACAGAGGAGAGAGGTAAAAAAAAAAAAAAGTTTAAATGCCATCATCAGCCATTTTTGCAGCCTGATGTTTGGTGTGTGTTGGCTCTGTAATTAAAGCATGATATGTTGGAAATTTTCATACCCATCCCCGTCCAGATGTATCAGCGTGTCGCTCCATAAGGGCAAAACCAGCCCCACTGAACATGAGCTGGGACAGAAAACAAGTCTCCATGTTACAACTTAATGCACCATATCAAAACAGGCAGGCACAGATATGCTCCTGGATGTGAGTCGCTCACCTGTCTACTGGACTGAAATCCATACCCAGCACCACGCTCTCCTCTGTGTCCTGACGACCGTTGGTTGAAACCACCACCATGTAGCGGGTGACCTGAGTGTGGGCGCTCTCCAAACGGACCGCCTGAAGCAGGAGAAATTTAGTCAGTGTCTCGACAGTTGATTGACAACCTTCAGATTATTGTGTATGTGTGTGTTATTGTGTGTTCCTACCAGTTTGATGTTGTCCTCTGGTCTGAGGAGAGTGAACATGGTTTGTAGATGCTGCTGGATGTCTCCTGGTAAGACGAAAAGTAGTAAAACAAAACATTGGATCAATATTAGGAACTGGAACAGCAAATTAAGTAAAATTAATGACACACTATTTACTAAAACCACCATTTGTTTTCACTACACTCATTATTACTACTAGTGCTCTGTGCTTAATTGAACATTTCAAGAGCATCTTTAAATTGTGACATGGTGGGTTGTTGCTTGATGCTGAACATGCTCAAGGACCTTTTACCTCACCTGCATGTTTGCTGCGCAGCTGTGAGAATCGAGAGGCAGAGGAAGAGGAGGAGCCATTTCCTCGAGGTAAGAAGAGAGCAGCTCCTTTAACTGTCAGGAAACTTTCACTGATGCTGGACAGACAGAGAGAGAGAAGATGCAATAAAATAAGGTGAGTAATAACACAATTCATCCTGAAAATTAATTAACTATTAAAATTGCAATGAAATTTGTTACAGACATCGTCTCTTATGGAGGTCCCCCATTCACCTAACCTGTACTTTTTTTAAATCACCAATTAGCAAGACAGTGAAAATGATAAACTTGCAAGCCTGCTAAACATCAGCAAGTTCAGCTTTGTCTTTATGAGCCTCATAGAGCTGTGAGCACAGCTGTAGACTCATCTGGTCTTGTTTACTGAAGGTTTCCCCAACCTACTGAACTAAAGTGTTAAAGAATTAAAGTGTACATTCAGCTCTCTGTGTATCTCCTCAACTGTATGAAAGAGTAGTTTTGTTTTGTTGATCTTTCTACAGCATGAAAACATCTGGTGAATACTGAATATGAGGGATTTGGTGTTCTACATTTTGAACATGTTTCAATAATAGTGATTTAATCTTGTGTTGTTTTCTCACAAAACACACAAGACATCCTGTACAAACATCTCATACAAAACAATAATGGACAGACACGACCTCAAGACACTTGACTGTGCAACAAACACCAGCTGGTTCCAATTACATGCTGGCTTAAATGAACTTAAGTGTTCATAAAATGACATGAGGCATGAAACACTAAGATATATTGAGTTATAGAGGACAAAAAGATAACTCTTTTTTTTGGTGCCATGCAACTAGAAGTCCACCCATTTACCAACCAATTATCTTCTCCACATGAACCTTGCCCTTGCCTGAGCAACTTACAGTTTTTTTTTATCTTTCTACTCAATAAGCAATCACAACTTAATTAGCTCAGGCTTAGACTTAAGTACTTTATGACGCATATTTGAAGAACTGGCATGAAATGGGTAGCTCAGACTAAGCTACTTGGCACTACTGTTGGCAGTACTGCTTGATGAACAATAGAACTATGTGACAGACTTGGATCCCTGATGCATTCCTTTGATTTTCACTCTTCTGTGACGTTTTCTGAATATTTTCAAGTTGTGGTAAATAAGGCAAATTATAGCTAGCAAGAATGTTCATTGTTGCACATGTAGACCCTTCTACTTGCCCTAGGAAATCACAGCTGTGTTTGTAGCTGCTGTGTATATCCACCCACGAGCTAATGCTAACACAGCTATGACCAGGCTACATGACAGCATCCGCAGAAAGCAGAACAAACACCCTTCATCGCAGCTGGTGATTTCAACTGCACCAATCTATAGATTGTGCTCCCCACATTTCATAAGAAAGTGAACATTAAAACGAGGAAGGGCAGAACACTAGACCAGGTCTACACCAGCATTCCTGGAGCCCACAAAGTCCAGTCCTCTCCCCACCTCAGACACACCATCTGGTGGCCTCTCATCTGCAGATCTAAGCCACAGCACAAGTCAGTGCAGTGCTGGACTGAACACTATCCTTACAGGACTGTTTTGAGGACACCATATGGGAGCTCTTTGAACCACCAGACATTGAGCTCCACACTTCCTCTGTACTGTCGTACATCAGCTTCTGCATGGACAAGGTAACAATAAGGAAACAGGACAACAGCAGACAGGCAGATGTCACACTGCCGACACCATCAGAGTATGACCAGCCCCCCACCCTCCAACAACATCAGGTACTGGGGTTGCATGGCATCGACATCAGCAAAGCACCAGGACCAGATGGAGTACCATGGAGGGTGCTGAAATCATGCGCTTATCAGCTTGCTGCAGTATTCAGTAACATCTTCAACCACTCGCTGCAGCAAGCCACAGTCCCCACCTGCCTGAAAACTGCCACCATAATCACTGTGCCAAAACCTCTGCCATCACAGGGTCGAATGACTCTGACGCCGGTGATCATGAAATGCATGGAGAGATTGGTGTTGCAGCATATTAAGACCCATATCCCTCCCAGCCTTGACCAAAATCAGTTCACCTACAGGTCCAAAAGATCCAAGGACCACACTGCACTCAGGCCTGAGCATCAACGGGGAGGAGGTGGAGTGTGTCACGGATTTCAAGTTCCTCGGCCTGCACATCTCGAAGGACGTGGACTGGACTGTGAACACCACCCACATCATCAAAAAAGCCCAGCAGCGTCTCTTCTTCCTGAGAACGCTGAGGAGGAGCAAACTCCCTCCACCTTTGATGAGGAACTTCTACCACTGCACAATAGAGAGTGTCCTTACTTTCGGATGCATGGTGTGGTACGCCAGCTGCACTGCAGCAGAAAGGAGGCGGCTGAATAAAGTCATCAAGACAGCTCAGTGTATTGTTGGCTCCCCACTCGCACGCCTAGTTGAGATTTACTCGAGACGTCTCCTCTGCCAAAAAGATACAGAATGATCCCACTCACCCAGGTCAATCTCTGTTCACCAGACCCCCGTCTGGCAATGCAAGCCTGTACAAACAGACTCAAACACAGCTTCTTCCCCATGGCGGTGAAGAGACTGCTGCAGGAACCATGAACATATTGCAATTTTACCTGCACTTTAACTTGTTCTTGTTTGATTTTATAGATATTTTTAGATACATTGTTATTTATTTTAATACATATTTATACTGATTGTATACAGTATATAGCTGCTACAAGGATTGCTGTCAAACGAAATTTCATTGTATCTTGTGTGCAATGACAATAAAGCTTCTTTATCTTTATGCTCAATAAAGAGTTTTGTGGCCCTGGGATTAAGTGGAGAGAAAGGGTCTCCTTGTGTTTTGTAAGAATGTAGATTCAACAAACAGTGATCCCTGACTTTCTATTTGCCCAAAATGCTGGGTGCAGATATAAATATAGGAAGAAGCTAGCTATAACGAAGGTGTAATAGAGACAGGAAGTCTCATTCTGACATCGTCTGTTGGGAGGAGATGGACAGAGGCAGAGGTGTGTGTATGTGTGTGTGTGGGGGTCATAATAAACCAGGAACTGTCAGCAGTAATTACAACAGTAACAATTAGGCAGTCTTCAGCTTCAGAATGGGGCTTAAAAGCATCCACTTACATTCCCAAGTGGGAAAATTGTAAAGACATTTGTGAAACCCACAGAATTGATGCTACAGTTAAACAGTCTTAACTCAGAGATGCTTTCCATCATGGTGAAATCAGAAGACTTAATTGTTTCTTACAAAGCAAACCTACATCTGAGGCATGTCTGCAAGAATAACCATCCCCCTAATTTAACTCTTTACTTTCAAGTGGAAAAGCCTCTACGCCCTCCCCAGGCCAACAGTGGGAACAGCTACAGGGAATGTGCACACTGACAACACTGGACAGAAGTTGTGAAGAGCAAATTTTGTATTTTTGAATTTCCCCTTTTTTAATCATAACATTATTGTCCTCAGACCTCCCCCATAAGTGACAGAGGATAGAGGCTAACAGCTGAGTTTGCATCCTCCCATTAATGCACACAGACACACACATTCCTTCACAAGAGAAAATTCTGCTTAAGTGTAAAGAAATTATCTCAATAAATTGCCAATAAATGCTTGCAGGTTTCATTCCTGTCATTTGTCCTCCGACAACGCTCAGCAGGAAATATTCATCACATCCTCTGCTTTAAAAACGGTCTGTATCAGGTTGGTACACTGTGTGCTTTTATGCTGAGCCCCCTCTAGGTGCATTTAAGGCTCAACGTTAAAACAAGAGCAGAGGGGAAGGAAACATCTTCCTGCAGTTACAGACTTTGCTTCTGCTGCTGTACTGTCACATCCTTCCCAGTTCCCATTAAGTCATCATGGAAAAACCACATGCCTTTGTCATACTAGTTTATTGTAACCATGTACTAAAGGGCAGGACCACTGAGAGTAATAATAGTGTCACTGCGGGATACAAGGGGATTGTCCAAGCAAGCCTCAAGATTAAAAATGTGTCAAACTATCCAGTGACAAGTAAAACCAGACTCCAGCAGCCTACATTACAGACATCACACCATCTCAACCTACAGTTAAATACCTCACAGAGAAAGCCTAGGACTCTGCTGTGAGCCCAGTGTATTCAGTAAACTTACAGGTGATATATTTCTCCCTGAGAGATCACTGAGTTCTCGGTGAAATAAGGTCTCATCGTCGCCGCGCAGCAGGCGCAGAAGCAGCCGGCTGATGAGCTCCGTGGCGCGGTCACAACACCGGGAGGCATCGCTGCTCCGGTGGCGGTGGCAGGGCACACAGAAGTGGACTGTAGTTATCGATATAGTCGCTCTGCAGTGTCAGAGCTGTTGTAAAAACGCAGCAGCTCAGTTGCGTTTTTGCCTTGTATCGCGGCTTTGGGATAAAATCAATCTACATCACACCAAACACGAGATTTCAAAGAAAAAACGCGATAATAGGATATTTATAGACAGCAGAGATGACCAGACAGGCAGTTCTTTGGTACACTTGCTGATGTAGAGCAGGTGCTACTGAACATCTGCTCTGTGGTAGTGTTTCATTCGTCTGCAGCAGGCTGCGGTAAATCCTGCCGCTGGAGGGGAGGAGACACATGGTCCAATCGGCGTGTATGAGAGGTAATTAATGCCCTACTGACTGCACAGCAACATGACTTTAAGAGCATAGGAAACAACATTAATAATAATTTAATAACAGTTGTAAATTATTTAAAAGTACAATAACACTTTTATAGATTTTTTTAGGGTTATATCCGTATCTTTCTAATATGTATTAACTCAGTGGTTTACAACAACCTCTAGATATTGCAGAAATGCATGTGGATTTCCTTCTACATACCATAGCACAGGAAGTGGCAGCTCAAACAGATTCCGATGGTATGCCCCTTTCAATACATACTGTATATGTGCAGCAGATGCTACAGCATTATAGCCTTACACTATATTTAAATTGTTCAAGCAGGCATGAAAAGCACAGAATATATGCACTAAAAAGAGACATGAGAACCACTGACGGAAGTGTATGTGGACTGTGGAGTGGTCCATTTTATTTATTTTTCGGAGTTGATTTTAATAGTATTTACATAATACACATTACATATGTAACCAAGGTAACCAGCTGGGATTTAACTGGGGTTGTTGCAATCACAATATAGGGTATACTTCTTAACTACTGGGACAGCAGGACAACCCCTTTTTAACCCCACTGATTTTTGTCAAGCTTTTTGCGTCACTCATATTACTCAAGACAGGCAAATACAAATAAATAGACATCACAGAGGACATTTTTGAACTTACTTTAAGTTGTGACAAAGTACAGCTTTAACTATTTTTGGCACTTGAAGAAACTGTGGTTGATCAACACTTAACTTCAGGACACCAGTTAAAAATGTTCCGTTTGACTTTCAGTTTTAATTCAGTCCAGTTTAATGAACAGTACACAACATGAAATAGTTTCATTGCCTCTACAGATATCAAGACATAGTCTCTATCTGTCAGCAGAGGGTCTACCAATTATAGGCTGGTGTCATTGTTGGCTCTATCGTCGAGCCCAGCTGTCAATTTTCTCTTCTCACGGTGACAAAATCATCAGAAACCTGGTAACTTACCTTCCATGACAACACTTTTCCTGCTTAAGCATTAATTACTCCCCATACCCAGAGGGGTATCCTCTGGGGAGCGCGGGTCACACACTGATCCCATTTCTGTTGTCTTAACCCTGCTGCTGGAGGAAAGGTGACGACGTTGCGTAACTAACACTAGGTCTGAAGTCTTTAGGGAAAAATCTCACCACAGTCAGCGACACTCGACACCTAATCTGCTTCCAGGAACAGCACAACAACAACGGAAAAAGGATTGAGAAATCAAAAAGGAGACATGAGGTGACTTGTGAACTGTGAGGAGAAACTTGACCTTAGACTTGCTTGTTGATCCCTCGTGGTTTAAATTTATAGGATAGATTACAAACTGAGAGTAAATGTGTGGCCACCACTTGACTGCCAGTTCATATCACAGGATCAATAACAACAACAACTGCAGCTCTGTTTTTACATAGCATGTGCTATGTGTTTATGTTTTTTTTAAAACATGTGTATTCTCTCCTTGACCCTCTTAATCTCACGACCAGTTGGTTTGCTTCAGTAGCAAGTTGAAGTGGTGAAGTGGATTTAATTCAGTTCAATTCACCAAATCACAACAGACGTTATCTCAGGGTGCTTTTCACATGAAGCTGGTGTAACTCAACATAATGATACAGCCTCTGTGATCTTTACAAGCAGAAAATGGTTTATTAGTCTACTGATACACTAAATAATATAAATATACTGTCAAGCAAAAAGTGTAAACATTACATGGAGCACAAGACATGCAGCAGAGGAACAAGAGTTTAGACATAAACTGTAAATGGTTAAAGTCGTTGCACTAATGACACTAAATTACTCCTCCCGATGCCTTGATCACCGACTGATAACAGCTGCTTCATGTGACAGTCACCCAATCAACACCACAGCTTCCTGTTCAGCACTCAAGTTTCTCACCGCAGTCTTATTTCATTTGTCAGGAGGATACTTTCTTTTTGTCTGACTGACTCTTCTCACTGACCCCTGAAAATCACTTCCATCGCTCTATCATCGTTCTTCAATTGGAGATTAGAATTATTTGTTACAGTTTGTTATGGTATTGTAGGTCTAGCTAAGAACTTGTCCGGTTTTTAGTCTGGATGGATCAGGTAGTCCTCGTGGTCATGGACTCATAACAACACACATGTTTATGTTTGTGCTTGTTGGACCCATCTCTCAAGTTCCAGCTCAACGTCTCTCATTTGACTGCTGAAATTCACACCATCCAATGACAACAAGCGAAGGCCGAGATGTGGATGACAGACACCGGACACTAGCCTGTTGCTCTTATGTCTCCATGTGTACAAACACACAGACAATCACCTTAGAGATCACAATATCTCATATATAATACAGTACAAACCAGGGCTAACTGGTATTTGCTGTTTATTTGAAGCACACACACACACACACACACACACATAATTGATTAGCATCTATCCTGTCAGCAGTTGATTGTATAGGCATTTGTATGCAACAGTAAGTCAATCTGATTATTTAAAGTCTAATCAATCTGCCAGGTATAGTAACGCACAACATATATAAGATTACAACAAGTGAGTGAAAAACATTGATTTGTAGTCTTAGAGACACACAAACAATAGTAACACTCATGTAATTCATTCAATGTCCTTCCCATTCAGACAATAATTCCTCATTTGTTTTCATCCAACTAAAAAACTGCAGATTGTAGAAGAACAGAAATACTTCTGTCTCCCTCTGATTTCCCTTCTGTAGGTCCTGCAGTGACGTTACTGCTTCAGCTGATGTCACTATTCTGCTGACGTCACCGGCTTCAATCATCAGCACTGCAGTGGGCCCTGCTTGCGCAGACGGACACGCACCATCATTACAGCCTTATTCTACTCTGACTCAACTGTTGCTACCTGTGTCTGGGGTCAGTTCGGCTGTAGCTGCCCGACTTCTGCATGACGGGCAGTCCTGCTGTCGTCAGCAGTGATGCTAAGGACCGACAACCTACTTCAAAAGTCTTCCAGAGCATTAATTCAGAGGACGGGCATCATTTTATTGAGTTCCTGTTCCCTGTCTGTACACTACACTGCAGTTTGGACTTCAAGGCAGTGCATGGAATAGTAATGAGAGAACCAGACAACACTAAGGAAACTGCTTACAATGACCTTGGCCCAAACTAGCCACCATAACTGGTAAAAGACTCATTTTGCTCCACCAGTTCATGACCTCTCATGCTTTTGCTGTGTCTCACCAGCAGACAGTATAAATAGCTAGTTAATTACTTGTAGCCCACTGTGTGATATACATGTATAAAATCAGTAATTGTGGCAATTATTATGGCAGATTACTGCTCAACAAGATACATGTGACCGTTTTATTAGACAAAATACAAAGTAATAAGTAGTGCTCTCGTGATGCTCCCTTATTATATATGTAATGCATGAATGTTGATTTTTGCAATATGACTACAAACTAAACTAGAAACAACACTTGATCAAAATTACTGGTACATTATCTATCATTCCAGGCAATACAACATATCTACATTACTTGTTTATGTGTCTTTTGAGCCAAAGATAAATAAATCATACTTTCTACCCCTCTTCTTGAAGACGTATATGACGAGAAATAAACATACATATTTATCTGATTATTTAACTTTTCATGTTCTGATTTAATTGAGTGTGCTTCTTGTAAAAAAAAAAAAAAAAAAATCTATTTTCTCACTTCATCTGTTGCAAAATGTTCTTCCTTTTAACAGGATTGTTTAGACTGTTGACATTATGTGAAATGCTTTAATCATACATTCTCCTTGATTATCAGAGTCTTATCAACTCGGCCTGTGCCAGATATTGAAAGATACTCAAAAACACACAGTTAAAGGAGTTTGGGTCTCCAGCATTGTTAAGTATAAACAGAATTTATGTAACTGGACAATTACATTTAGCCAAATGTGTATATCTGTATGAAAGGGAGCGTGAATCAGAACGTTAGATACAAGATACAAGAGATAAAATGACTAATAGAGTGTAAACAAAACAACAAGGTAAAATAAAAAGGGCTTCAAAACAAGAGACTGAAAATATTATCAGTTAACAAAATACATTAAATCAAAATGACCTATCTCTGTGTTCACACACACAGCCTCAGCATGTGAATATAGATTTCACTCCCAGCTGCACAAATACAGACGGCCCTCTCAGTCGGATGGCACAGAGCTCCAATGACCAGACAGACACAGACACACTCTGACTTTGGGAGTGGCTAACAATCTGCCCCTGGATAAGCACTGCAGCTCCCCTGACCCACATACTCAGCACTGACTCACACAGACCCTGCTGCCCTCTGTTGGACAGCCAGTGAAGGACAGCTAATTATCTCATACATGAGAGGATTTCAGGACTTCATCCGTTATTAAAGGGACAAATAAAGCAAAGAGGAAGTAAGAGTATTACAGCAGCTAAGATTCAATGGTATCATGCAGCTCAAATACAAACTGACACAGCAGGGAGTGGAAGATAAGGGGAGTTTCTGATAACTGGTGGACAAAAAAGTTGCGTATGTGGTTGAGTGACACAGGATGAACCAGATTCTCAACTCTAGCTCAACACTTGAGGCGACAATAGCACAGGAACTCACACTCTACAGTACAGGAAGGAAGTCCCGCAGGGTCAGAAACATATAGCCTAATGATTAATCATCAAGTGCTACTTCAGGTAAAGACTATTTTCTTCCCTGTCCACCAAGCTAACTTCATTAGTCAGGGGCAGCAACAGAACAAGACCGTCTAATTCGGCATCTCACTCACTGACACTTCAGTAAATGCTTCTGTTGAAGGAGAGTTTCTTAACCAGTCTCTTAAAACTACCACCAGTAAAATATATATAACTGTGATCCAGACTTCTTTTTCATACTTGTGAGAACACAAGATGAAGTTTGTTTTTAACGCTGCAGACAGAAAGGGGGATGATGGAGCTTTGAGACAGAGCGAGTCAATATCTTACCTCCTTGGCTGAGAGCGGCGATCATCCTCCCCACTACCGGACTCCTGAGGAGATAAAATGAGAAAATGACAAATTATAATGTGGAAGTACAGTACAACACTCGATTATGAGTAACTGAGCTGCACAGTAGAGACACAACCTAACATTGAAATCAATATAATTATTGCGTATATGTTAATAATTTTTATGTTTACGTATTACAATAATTGATCATATGCAAGTTTAAATATTTCATAACTTGAGAGATTTGAATTACTTTAGATCAACTAACTATGTAGCACTGTATTTACAGCACACATCTTTCATCAAAAATAAAGCTGCAATAATTAATCAATTAATCAATTAATTGCCAACTATTAAATTAATGGTTGTAAGACTGTTTTTTAAAGAATAAAAGTCAAGATTCTCTGATTCCAGCTTCACATGTGATGATATTTTCTAGTTTCTTTAGTCTTCTATGATGAAAAACTGAATATCTTTGGGTTGTGGACTGTTGAGGACAAAACAAGGCATTTAAAAAGAAGTCACCAGTGATCTGCATGTTTCACCATTTAATAATAACAATAATAATAATAATAATAATAATAATAATAATAATAATAACTTTTATTTATATAGCACCTTTTAAAAACAGAGTTTACAAAGTGCTTTGACAGACAAGGCAAGCAAAAGCATTACAATAAAAAACAAGACACACAACACAGAGAGCGGTAACAAGACTGATATTGACGAGATGAAGGTAGAGGACAATGGAATACAGTTGGAGATAATGAGAATATAAAAATATATAAAAATAAATGAGAAAAAAAATAAGATTAAATAAAAGACAGTAGCAATAAACAAAAACAAACAAACAAGCAAATGACATCACATAAAAGCTAGTCTGTAGAAATGAGTTTTGAGAAGTGATTTAAAAGGAGGTACTGAATCTGCGAGCCTTATTTCCTCGGGCAGGTTGTGCCAAAGCTGAGGGGCTCTGATGGCAAAAGCAGGATCTAAGGATGCGGGCTGGCTCATACGGAGTCAACAGATCGGTTATGTAGCTTGGAGAACCAGGCGTGTTTTAAAAAAGTGATTAGTTAAATTTTAATATCAATTCTAAAATAAACAGTGAGCCAATTAAGAGAAGCGAGGATTGGGGTAAGAAGCCTAGCTGCTGCGTTCTGAACTAGTTGGAGGCGAGAGAGACATTTTTGAGGTAACCCCGAAAGGAGAGAGTTGCAGTTATCTAAACGGGAAAAACTGAAAGCTTGAATCATTTTTTACAGGTCGGAGTGGGTGAGCATCGGCTTGAGTTGGGAGATTCTTAATTACTTAAATAGGTTCTTAATTGTAGATAACAGGACTGGACAATTTTTGTGATATGAGGAATGAAACTTAATTCTGAGTCAAACAGGACTCCAAGATTTCTGGCAGTGGGCTTAATGTTCGCGGACAGGGGACCAAGAGTGATGGGATTTTTTGTATTTGGGGGATTGAACAGTATTATTTCTGTTTTTGAGTTGTTAAGCTGAAGGAAATTTTGTGCCATCCAACAGTTCATGGAGACAGTCTACAGCAGCAGCTAGGCTTCTTGGGTCACCAGATCTCAGGGGAAGGTATATCTGTGTGTCATCTGCGTAGCAATGGAAGGAAACGTTGTGTCACTGGATGATTTGGCCAAGTGGGAACATATAGATAGAGAATACAATTGGACCTAAAATATCTAAAATCTCAAATCAGATTTCAGTTAAAAACGGCAAAGATATGGATTTAAAATGACTAAAATAACAGTGAATGTCTACTGGTATGTAAAACCTGGGCTGGGGGGGGGGGGAGTGATTTGTTTCCGTATGTCTACGACTTTTTTGCTGAAAAATTTTAAAAAGCTCTGACAGGTTTCTTGTGAGGCATCGATAAAATGACAGGGGGAGGGGTCGATGACAGAGTCTAAAGTTTGGGGGTTGGAATGATTTGCTAAAATCAGATTAGAAAATGATTTTCCCCCTCTTTAACTGCTCTTTCATAAAATACATGTAGACCTGTCTTTTTCCTTTTATGGTCAGACACACAAATATCCTTAGTCTAAATTTTTTCGGGGCTGAGACCACAGTGTAAAATCAAATCTAAAATGTGACCCTTGGAATGTGTTGGTTCTTGAACTGCCTGGGTAAGGTTAAAAGACTCTAAAATGTCCATAAAATCACTTCCAAAAGTCTGAGGGGGGCAGCAAACATGGATGTTAAAATCACCTAAAATGAGAATTTTGTCATACTTGGACATAAAATGAGATAAAAGCTCAGCAAATTCTTGGTTAAAAATGCAGTTTTATTTGGGAGGTCTGTAAATTATTCAAATTACCACTGGACCCTTAAAATGAACAATAAAACCAAGGTGTTCAAATGAGGTAAATTTACTATGTAAAATGGGAGTGCATTTAAAATCACTTCTGTAAATGACCGCAACCCCCCGTCTCCTACCCAAAAATTGGGGTTGATGTAAGGGTGTATAGTCAGGGGGGGTTGCTTCACTAAGTGAAGTGCAGTCTCCCTCAGATACCAAAGTTTATGTTATGATAAAGAAGAACATTTATGGACCAAACAACATATTGATTAATCAGGAAAATAATCGACAGATTTATGATGAAAATAATTTTCCTGCGGCCACAGTTAAAAGACAGACAGACCAGCTGTTGTCTTCTTTTTTTAACTGTACTTTTAACTAAATAATGCTTGGATTATTATAGTGAAGCCCATCTTCAAATAAGGGAGGTAATAAATAAAAACAGTGAAATGTTTTGGCAACATTAAATGTTCTATCCTGATTTTGTTTTTAAAAAGGAGAGATTATTCCTATATTCACACACAAACATACAAGCATAAACACTATCTAAAGTGTTCAGTGTTGAATGAGCAGAGCAGCAGCTCAGAGAGACAGGAGGGAGAGCAGAGTTCAGCCTCAACTCAATTTGTGCACTCTCCAGGAAAATGACCTCAGTCTGTTGTTAAGGTGTGGCCGGTCACAGAATAACATATTCTCACACCAAAACAAGCAGAGAGACAAGAGAGACAAGAGGAGGAAAATCCAAGTCACATCTCATCAGCAAAGTGTGGAAAACGAAGCCTAGAAGATTCAGAGGGATTAGCAGCCGACAAACACCTGGCAATTACCCTGTAATGCCTGTTGGCACTTATCTTGTTTACAGTGTATGCAGGCTTAACTACATTACAAAACCATTAACAGCTTCATAAAAGGAAGAAGTGGATTACAGATTGATGATGGGCCACAATGAGCACAGACAAAAACATGAAATCAATGTGTCAATTCAGACTGATTGAGGATGAAAAATCATATCAGTATCTTTGCTTATCTGTGACACCACAACAAGGACTGAGACAGTTAATGCAAATTGTGCACACTGTATTAAATTTGTAGTGAGCTGGCATGTTTTGGCCTAGATATTATTGAAGCAAAGTCAAGAAGAATTTGAATGCCAGAATTTACCGTCGGGTCTTGTGACTGTGTTGCAGATCTAGTTCAATATTAACATCTGTGATGTGCTCAGCCTCTCGCAGCCTCAGTATTCAAAGCAGGTCTCCAATTGCGGGCTCGTGCAATTGATATTTATAATAGATCATGTGGATTGTTGAACACCTTGTGTAAAAGTATCTGGAGAAAATTTAAAAAAAGAAAAATCCAATACCTTACTTTGTGCTACATACCTGAGTCTATAATTACAACCAGCCTGAGAAATTATGTATTTGCCAAGTCTTCTTTGGGTAGACAATAACTGAATGAGTGAGGGGACACAACTCTGAAAAAAGTCTATTAATTAATTTGTGCTGTAAACTACTGTGACACAGTTATTCTTAGTTCACCAAATTAGACAAACTTATTATTCCATGTCAATGTGTCCTCACATCGTGATATACACACAACCCTTGTTTAGATGAGAAAACACACAGATGTTTTGCATATATGAAAATCTGAGAAGATTTTCCCAAAACGTATGGAAATGTGCAGTCTGAACAAGGATGCATCACTGCAGAGACGTCTGTACTGCAATGGGAGTCACAAGTTACAGCCGAGAATATCTGGGGTCACCGAGTTAAAACTAAGACCAAATGAATGTGTACAAGTGCGTGCAGTACATGTTTGTTTTCCCTACAAAACATCCTCATAACAAGGCACAGACAATGAGGCCGGACAGGTTCAAGTAAAAATGGTGCTAGCAGGCATATCATGAGAAACTTTGCACAAGACTCCACATTCACACACACACACACACACACACACACACACACACATTCACACAAACGTCACATGACGACAGGAAACCAGACATGTGTCTGTGCAATGCGTTATCACTGTGTGTATGCGGGTTCAAACTTGAAAGCATATTTCCACAAGAAAACGGTTTGCATCTTAGTCCGCCCTGCCTGCCTCACCTTGCTAAATCACACTCTGCTTATCTTCTTCCTCTAGCTTTGCAGGTCATACCACAGTCACCATGAAAGACTCTCAGTTTCACTATTGCATCTCTTACATAAATTACCAATAATAGGACAGAAATAGTCGTTATACACCAAGTTACTTTTGCCTTGACCCTTGCACTCCTTTCTACTTATTGCTGAATGTTGACAATCTAAAAATTCTTGTTACATACACTCGTCACTCTGGACAGACAGTCAGAACAAATGTATGTGTACACAGAGAGTTATCATTATGCTGACTCACAGAACCTGTTTTGCTAAGAAAAAACACAAAAGGTGTGAAAGGCAGGGTCCCTTTCAAGACCACAACCTCCACAGACAGTTTGAGACAGGCATTCTTGGTAAAAATAACCTGACTGCAGTTTGTGATTAGTGACATTGTTGTTGGTGTTGGAAAGTAAATTATTCTCACACACACACAACTTCTGATCTTCAACTGGGTCCAACTATCAAGGAAACAAATATGAAACTGCCTTTACACTGGTGCATTTTGATCTTTATGCGTCGGGCATTATGCCGGTATAAGCTTTGCCATCTATCGAAGATTTTGCTATTAGTTTATTTGGAGCCACAATTCAATGAGCTTTATGGCAATACTGAACTTTTATATCATTTTTGGAACATTTTGATAAAGCAACTTGATTTATCAGGTACTGAATTCACTTGTTAAACAAAACAGATGCTAAACACTGGTTATAGGATCCATCAGTAGTATTTGTCACAACATACTAAGTTGTTAAATTTAAAATTATACATATAAAAAGTACTTATTATTCCAGCTTCTTAAATGTGAATATTTTCTGGTTTCTTTAAATTTCTTAACAAAAAATTATTATCTTTGGGTTGTGGGCTGTTTTGGGCAAAAGAAGATATTTGAGGACTTCATCTTTGGCTTTGGAAAATAGTGATTGAAATGTTTCTGACATTTCAGGGACTGCACAACTAATTGATTAATTGAAATTGAGAAAATAAATCGACAGATTAATGGATAATGAAAATAATCGTTAGTTGCAGCCCTAATATAAACAGTTATGAGGATTTTATCTATGTCGCCCACTGCTATACCTTTCATTTACATTGTTTGGGTGATTTATTATTTCTTAAACAGAAGTTAGAGTAATATCTAATCAACCAACACTGGGAAGACAAGCATAATGTTTAAAATCACAACTCTGATGAAGAAGAGTAACACAAGTACACAGCGATACAGTTATGTGAAACAGACAAGAGCAGAAATGTAATGGGAAACAGAGAGTGTGTGCGAGCATATTACTTCCTCACTCGCTCCCTCGCTCCCTGATTGTTTGTCTGATGGGGTTTTCTGCTTCTGTAGAAAACAAGGCAAGCAGAGTGACGAACAACAGGAAAACCACCTGCTCCACTGCTGCTTTGCATGGGCACACACTCTCCTGCCTTCACTACAAACACACACACACACACACACACAGAGGGAGAAAAAGACAGGAAGAGGGGTGCAGACAGGTACAGAAACATACAGACAGACAAGGAACGACATACAGTCTGGGGAGGTGACAGACAACTATAATAGGCATGCAGAGAGGAAGACAGGAAGACACACAATAAGACAGCAGACAACAACACTGCAAGAGTAAAATACCGTTCATGCGTGTCACAAGGCGCTTATTGAGAGCGGAAGTGCGTTACATATTTCTTAGTGGTTTAGATAGCTACAGGACAACCCAGCAACTAAAAAACATTAGATAGATAAGATTATAATCTGCAGCCACACAGAGGACAGGGAAAGCCCTCAATATTCACCACACAGCCGATGAAAGACGGGAGTTTCTCTATCTTTGAAGAGTGTATTGTAGCTAGCTAACTCCCAGTTGAACCTTTGAATTGGCGGAAATGTGCATAGAGACCATGTCAACAGAGGATAACAATTGGTGAATTTGACAAAAGTCGCTCTTAAGCTAACGACAGTGTATTATCTTTTCATACAGTAGCATCAGAAACCTTTTTCCCCCAACTTAACAACGAGTAAGCACTCGTATACTGTAAATGACAATGATGAGCTGCTATATTTCACGCATGCGCACGAGTACAAAGGCAAGGCACTTTATGACAGTCAGCAGCCGAGAAGAAAAAAAAGACAGCGGAAATTAAGCTCCACGTCGCCGTTCATAGCAAAAAAGATTCAGGTTTGTTATCGGTGTTGACGGTGGTGGTGGAGGAAGGTTCAATAAAGGCGGCTCTTACCGAAACGCAGGGGCTGGAGCTGGTGCTGGGGGTCGGTGAACGTTGCACGGTAACCAGCGCCATTCAGCGACCGGGGAACGGACACCTGAGGGGAAGCGACAGCGGGGAGACGAGCATAATTGTTTGGAGGGGCAGGAACCCCAACCGAGCTTGGGTTGTTGGTCTTCTCTCGTTTTCCTCTCTCCTTCTCTCTGGTCGTAGACTATTTGACTACTCCCCGGCTGTTTCCTCTGTCAGCGCCACCTGCGCATGCGCAACTGGCCCTGGTTTGTCAATTCTGATTAACTGTGTGTGTGCCGGACGTAAACAAAACTGTGATGAGTGTCAGTCACTCAGTAAGCCTACTACCTGCTACTGATAGTACTAAGCTGTGTTGGGGAGTAACTAGTTACATGAAACGGTGTTACTTAATTTAATTACAAAATAGATGTAATCCGTGACAGTGTAAATTAATTTACTTATGAAAATGTTGATGATTACAAAGGGGTCCAACTAAGGCCCAATTAAGATTTTGCTCAGGAGGGTTTTTTCCTATTTTTGATAAGTAACATGTTACTTAATACATATATTGCTGTTAATAATAGTCTGAAATCAATATTATTTTATATTTTGTAAATAAATCATGATCTTGGTGTCACAGTACCAGTTTAGCCCATGCCAGACTTTTAGCTTTTCTCTACATGAACTTGTTAATACATTTTCAAATTAGCAATAAATCTTGCTTCATAAGAAAGGATCTCCCTTATAAATCATGTCAGTATCCATGAAAAACACCTGAACTTCGATTTTGGTGGGCTTAATAGGTACACTTACCCCAACAGTTGAAAACATTTGTTAGGAAATTAGAAAAGTAATCATGTAATAAATTACATAACTTTGATTAAGTAATTGAAAGTTACATTACTTATTGCATTTTATATAGGGTAACTAGTAATCTGTAACCTATGACATTTCCAAAGTAACCTTCCCAACCCTGGTGCTGAATATCAACAGATGAGTAAATGACGACGTTCATCATGAAGCAAACAGCATGCAACAATTAAATTCAGAAAATATATGTTTTAAGTCAAGTCATATTTATTTATAGAGCACGTTTAATAACAACAAAAGTGAACCAACATGTTTTAAAGAAAAAAGTGAAAAATACAGTTGAATTAAAGTAAAACAAAATAAATATGTGAAAATTGTAAAAGACAAGATTAACTAAATAAAAATGCCACAAAAAATGAAGTGATTCTGCAAAGGTGGGTCTTTAGCTGTGATTTAGAAGTGTTGATAGATGAGGAAGATCTAGCAGTCTGAGAACAGCTGACTGTTCCTATAATCTGAGAGCAGCGATGGAAAAAGCTTGGTCACTATTGATATTGACTGAGAACAGAGAGAAGTAACTGATCAGAGGATCAGATGGGTCTGGATGAAGAAAATGGACAGAGGAGATCAGAGCATTAGAGGCCAGGACAGGGGTGATGATGTCGCTCTTTCTTGTGCCAGTTATAAAGAAGTACTGCAGTATCGTACTTCCTTAAAATTGGGGGACTTGTGAGACACATTTTAAAAAGAATAGTCAAAACAGCACCGGTCAAAATACCCCCTCTCTCAAAACACTGGATCAGACATTTAGATGCAACTGATTCAAACTGTATTTCCCCTTTTTTTTGTAAAATGTGAAAATCAAATCAATGTTTTCAGACTTTGAAGAGTGGTACTCCCTATGAGTAAACTAAACATGAGGTGTAAAATCAGCTCTTTAAATAATGTCAAGATTCTTCATTATTCCTGAACTATTTTCCTATTTGCATAATTTACACATATTTTCCAACTAGTATAAATCATCCTAAACATTTAATGCATACTGTACTCATTCTGGGAATGTGACCACATCAATCTCAAGTTTTGAGACAATTCCCAAATGTAATAAAACAAACAAAAAAAGAATATCTTAGTTAAAACAGATATCTTTAGATTTTTAGTTTTTACGAGATAAATCTCAAGTCACGTACTAAGTCATTTGAATACATTTTCGTAAAAAAAAAATGAATTAAATTCAGACTGAAGTTTGAGTTACATTATTCAAATTTGCATTGCATCCACAAAAGGATATATACAACTTTTTTTCACATATGTCGTGCTCCCCAAGACCTGTGAACAGTATGTGTAATATCATTGGAGTTCACTTTTAAAGCTGCTTTTCAGGAAAAGAGAGGCCCTCCTACCTATTGTTTACCAGCCAGGAGTCTTATGATCTTTTGTGTACATATATGAACTTCACTGAAGTGGGTACAGCATTGACCAAATGCCAGGTAATATTTAATGACTCCTTGTGTGTGGCCTGCCTGTCTAAACCTGTACTGCTACACTGTTATCAGTGAAGGATAGCAGCAACCATCCACTCGAGTTTTAAGTGTGCGTCATCAATACACGTAACACAGGGCAGATAGTAGTGCGTGCAGGTATGTACAGATACATAGTACCAGCACTACCACTATCATCACAGCCTGTACAACCTGGTTTCTCTTCCCTTTCCTCTTACTTGTAAACAATAGTGACCTAATACACAGACCATACTGCCAAAATTCACAGATGTGGGTGGCATTTCAGAGGTCTGGATTCAAAGCAAGGCAAGTACATTTGTAAAGCACATTTCAACAACAAGGCAATTCAAAGTGCTTTACATAAAACATAAAGGGCATCAACACCAAATGTAAAAGAAACATATGAACAAATGAACAAATTCAGGATAAACAAAGCACAATAATCTAAAACATTCTCTGTATTGATTCACTGTTAGTAGTGTTTTATTGCAACATCTTTACACAAAGATAGGAGGAATGTGTCCCAGTTATTGAAACCAGAAAGAGAATAGTGCCAGATTGTGTTTGGTTAGTCTCCTATAATTGTTGGTCATCACTTCACTTTACCACCTACTATGTGTACCCATCACTTCAAAACCATCCTGTCAATCTACCCATTTATCCACACATCCATCCACATAGTTCATTTTATTACTACTCCATCCATTCATCAGGCAGCTTTCGTCGTTCTGTTTGTACCAGAGGGATTAGCACTGCAGCCAGAGAGGAGATGAGATGGAGATTATGACAGAGATAATGGTGTTTGGATTTAGGGTCACAAACAGGAGGCATCGGGAATTCAAAGCTGCAGCTTTAATCACAGGTGAGCCATGTGCTCTCTGATCTGATTTAAGAGAATGTCTTGCCACTGGTTTTAGTGCACAGAGCAGCTGATAGCATTGAAAATAACAAATGTCATGAGCAAGTAAAATGAAATGAGAGCAGTTTTTTTCTCCTACAGTAGTAGCCACAGGCTGACATTCATGGTTTCCTCTCTAGCCCAAAATAGCAGGCTTACTTGTATCTTTCATTACAGTTCACCACTTAAAGAAGTCCTTTATGTCACTGACTTCCCTCAAAGTGTTGAGCCCCTGTCTGCTCATTGTAATCAATCTCAAAAATATTTGTTTTAAATTTCATTTCACTTGACTTATTTTCGAGAATGAAAAACAGCGAAGCAATGTAAAACATTACCAGCTGTGGGCCTGACTCAGTTTACTGTTTTCCAGCAGTTTTAATGCTGTGCCACAATAAGGACAAAAGCAACAGAATAGTATGAAAATAAGACAAAGCAGCAACTAAAATTTAACAAGTTAGACATTTAATATTCTTCATATACTGTATATGGGCAAAAACATGCCTGGAGTTAATTCTTAATGAAATAGTATGGCATTAGGCAAAAATAAAAAACAAAAACAAAAAAACGGCAAGAAACAATAAACACATTTTAAATGTATATAAACAAGTTACACTGAATTTATAGGGAGAAATAAAATTGATTATTGAGACCATCAGTCAATCATACCCTCTTTAGCACTTTTGTACATAAGGTGTGTTCCTAATGTCATTCTTATAATATTGGCACTTTGAAATCTGGTAATTGTGCTGATATGGTTCCCAGGCTTGAGATTAATCTGCGAACAAAATAACAAAATAATCAGAAATAAGGAATAAGAAAATGTAATTCTGCCACACATAGTATATATACACATAATTTCCCTTTTTATTTTGAGATACCATGTACCTCACAAAAAGCATTCAAATGAGACAGCCTTATAAAGAAAGAAATCACTCTTTGAAGTGTTCACTTTATATAGATATGCATCCCGTTAAGAAGGCCAACAAGTAGACATTGTTTGGTATTACAGGGTAATTTTACCAGTAAGTGAAAAAAATTGTGTGTATGAAATGTCTACTTCACATTAACTCACTTTTGGCTTTATTTTAAAAGGATTCATTAGCCCAAGAAACCAAAAGATTTTCTCAACTCAGGACCATGAGGGGAGAGACAAAGCAGTAAGTTGCAATGATTTCACACAACAACACTGTAACTTTGTCTTTGTATTCTGGATAATACAAAAGCATTAAAATGTAGAGCTTGATTATAAAACATAGTCCCCTACACTCATAAACTCATCGCAGAATGATGTATGTGCAGAGTTTGACACTAGAAGTCTGTTTTCACATTTATCTGCTCAAAGTGGAATTTTTCTCTGTGCTCATTGAAAATCTAATCTTAAGGAGTGGGCCGAAGAGCAGCATTTATGACATCACGAATATTTTGGAGCCGATCCTGATCCAACTGACACAAATGATGTGGAAACTTTAAGACTAGAGTGCACAAACGCTGAGAATTAACAATGAACATGAGACATCAACTTCTGAAATGAAATATATTTGCATATTCATATATTCTGGAGAAGGAGTAGATGTCAGCTTGAGAATTTTAACAAGACAATTACACTTTTTGTGGGGAAAAAAACAAATCAGACAAAACATATTGTACCAGAGTGTTTTTATTAGTTTGAATATATGTCTACTGGGGATCTTTAACATCAACCCCATAGTTCAAGAAGTGTAACTTCTCCCCTTACTGAAGTAGGATTTTATGTATATATGGTATTATACTCATTGCAAGTGCCCACAGATTTGGTATTTTTTGTATTTTCGATAACTTGTATATAGAGGTCCAGTGAATTTTAAATTAAGGGTTAGGGTTAGGGTTGTTTTAAAAAATTACCCTCAAATTATGAAAAGTCTGTCATAATATAGATGTGTAATCTCCGTTAGAAAGCTTTTGCAATTTAATAAATCTGTAATTTGCTGTCAGAGGTTGATGCAATCAATCTCCAAATCACTAGTGTACATCTGGAGAAATGTCGCCATCTAATGGTGGGAATTATTGTAGTAAATCACTACTACTTCTACAATTAAATATGTTTTCACGTTTGGGATAGGAATCTGTGATAGTCGTGTGCTTTTTGTGTCAATTTGACGGCATTTTTGCTGTTTTGTTGTTGTTTTCCAAAAGCCTAAAAATTAGTGATAAATCCATAAATCCTATTTTGTTCATCTTCTTTTATTTGTCAATTGAAGCACGCACATTCGCAACAACCTTACAACCCGATATGGAAACAAGTGCACTCGTTAATGTTATTTTTTAAAAATAGGTGTGAATAAATAAAAGCAAAAAATAATACGTAAAATAAATAAAACAACAGAATGGAGTTAGATGAAGACGTTAAAACGTGTCGAATCTGCTGTGCTCGTTCATAATCAGCAGAGCAAGATGGCGGTCCCTACAAAACAGTAAGTTGCAAAAATGCTACCATGATCATGATGTGTGTGATAAATAGTCTCAGCTCGGTTTGTAGTTATAGTTACAG
Source organism: Scomber japonicus (assembly GCF_027409825.1). Taxonomy (NCBI): domain Eukaryota; kingdom Metazoa; phylum Chordata; class Actinopteri; order Scombriformes; family Scombridae; genus Scomber; species Scomber japonicus. The sequence continues at coordinate 15,054,360 of NC_070590.1, read as the reverse complement.
ACTTGAGAAGTAAATTCACTCACTGTAGCAGCTGTGGTGTTTTTTTTAAACGCGGAAGTTGTCCCCTCGCCGCTCCTGTAGCTAAGCTAGTTATGGATAAGCTAACCTCGGTCATAAAGCAGCTAGTTCACGTTTACAAGATTTATATGAAGCCAAATATTTATCAGCTGCCTCTTTGATTGACTAGAAACACCGACACATGTCCTCATTGAGTTTTGCTTCACTAATGGCAGTCTGTTAGGTAGAGTCAATGCAACTTTTACAGCAAATGTCGGCCATTCAAGATTGACTTAATTTGGTAGCCTTGTTTTGGTACATGGCGTCCTTCACAATGAAAAGTGCATTTAAAAAATAGTTTCACAGTTATTACAAGTCTGTCTTCAAACATTTTAGTGCCCTTATGAACACAGAAGGGGGCTCTGCTTGCTATAAATTCATCATTAAAAGAGCTCCTTCAAATGTGCTTTCAGTGAAAGTGATGGGGGGCCAAAATAATCCACAGTGTCCACACAGTCATTTAAAAGTTGATCGATCGTTGATTGATTCCCTCTTTGTGTTTCCGTGTTGAGCTGTGGAAATTGAATATTATATTCATAAGTATGTATTGATTTGTGCATAATTACCTGACGGTAAGAATTGTTGTGTTTGTTTTCGTTACCTTAAATGAGCCCTTTATATCTACACGAGGAGGAGATCCTCTTCCATGAAACCTACAGTTGCCCAGAACAGACACTGGTTCTAAAGAAGGCATTTTGCTTTATATTCAGTTAGTTAGTTTAGTCCAGTGGTTCCCACCCTAGGGGTCAGACCCCTCCAAAGGGTCACCAGATAAATGTGAGGGGTCATGAAATGATTAATGGGAGAGGAGGGAAGAAAAAACAACTTTCTGATACACAAATCATTCAGTTTTGGGCCTTTTTCTCTAATCTTAGATTTTTGTTGAAATATTGGACCATTTGAACATTTATTGAAATGAAACCATGTGAGAAGTTTAGAGGGGGGGGGGGGGGGGGGGGGGTCACAATTTGGTGGAGCTGTTAACAACTCATAGACATCTGAAATGTGACCCCAACTACACACTAATTTTTGTAAGACGTCAAAAGACAAAAAGGTGTGAAACCACTGGTTTCATTTTTAACAATGTGTTGTATTTTAAAAGCTTGTTATATTAACCACTCATGTTAAGAACAAGTACCTCAAAATTGTAGTACTTGAATAAATGTACTTTGTCTCAATCACTGATCAAAATTAAGTATAAAACACTATGTGAACATTTTACTGTTCATTTGAATGACTGCTTTAGTTTTGATATCAAGCCTTTACATCTGTCCATGTAGATATGCCACTGCTCTGGATAAATATGCACTTAAGAAAGTTTTGCATGTGAGATACTTGGACAGGATTTAAGAGACCTTTTTTCGTCATTCATTGTCTTCAGGTATGGGCTGATCTTGCCACAGAAGAAAGGATTGTCAAAGATAGCAACCCTGTCGAAACCCTCAGTGTTTGGGGATGACTCTGATGAGGAGGTGGGTATTATTTTGGATTTGTGGCAATATAACTTGACTCTTGTCATTCACAAACCACTGCACGTGATTTAGTTATGTTCACTATTATTTAAACTCAAAGTACAATTAAGAAAAACATATCCAGCAGTTAGTTGGCCTTTAGTACATTTCTGCCCAAATAGACTGAATGTGTTTGTTATGTTTGGTTCCTTAGACTTCAGTTGGGGAGAGTCTGCAGAGAGAAGCTATCAAGAAGAAGATGATGAAGCAGGTGAGAAGAGATTGAAAGTTTTTATATGACTTGAGTCCCCTTCATGTTATAAACTATTCTCATTTCTCTGGGAGTGACATTTCATCAGTCTTTGTCTTTCTCTCTCTCCGTCTAAAGACACGTTTGGAGATGCACAAGGCCCTGGAACAGGACAGCACTGTGTACGACTATGATGGCGTGTACGATGACATTCAAAAACAAAGAGAAGAGAGCAACAAGAAAGTTCTTGGAGGGGCAGATAAAAGGGTAACCTTGTTTATGCATTTGTCAAAACTGGGACTTCAGAGTGATGTAATGATTAAGGAGACTTTCCTTAAAGAGCCGTTACCAGCCAGCATGCACCCTACTAAAATATCATGAAGCAAGATGCTGTTAAGCTGATATATCTGACATTCTACTGGAGGAGGAAAAGCAAAATGTGAGCTAGAACCTACTCATGAACATTTTATATCCTGTTCTGTCTGTGTCTCTTTACAGCCAAAGTATATCCATCAGTTAATGAAAGCAGTCGAGGATCGAAAGAAAGAACAAGAACGGCGAGAAGAGCGGAAGATCCAGAAGGAAAGGGAGGCAGAGGGGGAGAAGTTTGCTGATAAAGAGGCTTACGTTACCTCCGCCTACCGACAAAAACTGCTGGAGCAGAAGGAAGAGCAGGAGAGGGAGAAGAGAGAGGCAGAGATGGAAGGTTAGACTCTTCAAGACAATTTTTAGGCTGCAGGCAGATGTTTACCATGTGATGTTGTGAGATTTCTCCAGTGGCACTGGCCCTGCAACAAACATGACAAAACACAAGCAAATGAAGAACACACGTTGACCAATTTGAAAAACACAAGCACAGCATTTAGAAATATAATGCAGTTTAGTTAGAGAACACAACCAAAACAGAAAACACAAGCTAATAGTGGGTCAGGGGGTGAAATAAGTACTGGCCAAGCTCTAAATACCAATATCTGTAATTAGAAAAACACAATACAAGCCCTGTTTTGATATTGAAGCTGTGTCTATATCTGTCTGTCTCTCTCAGTGCCACAGTTAGCCAGCATCACACACTCACAGACAAATCACTGAACATCTTTGCTTTGTCTGTTTACATTTCAAACCACCCATGAATGCAGCTTAAATTTGATTCACTCAAAAAAAAAAAAAAATCTAAAATCTGGATATTGTAAAAACAAAACAAAAAGTTTAATGGCGTTTAAAATATTATTATTGAAAGCAAAAAAACAATAAATCCAACTCGAACCCTTTTTGCATACTGTGGCTACTGGCTAGGCAGTATCAGTAAAACTATTGTATTTATTTATTCATTTATTTATTTATTTATTTATTCATATGTATTTTTATATATAGCTGCTTTGGATGTGAAGAAACAAAAAGATCTGAGTGGCTTCTACCGACACCTGCTGAATCAGACTGTGGGAGAGGAGGCAATCCCAGATCGCTCAGCTAACAGGTCAGTAGTAACTACGCAGCACTGGCTCACCCACAAACTCAAGCACACATTTTTAGTTGTGCTGCCAGCAAATTAAAAAAACTAATGATTGGTTGCCACTAACCTCAGCTGGAGTTTTTGTTAAGTAGAAAATGTTAAACTAAAATATACTGAGGCTTTAATTGTATCTCTGTTCTTGCTTCCACAGAACTCAAACCTCAAAGGTTTCAAAAGACACAGAGACAACCTCACCCATTCCCTCACCTACATCCCATGACAATATCCCAAGTTCCTGTAGTGACAGCGAGGAGGCGCATGAGCAGAAGTCTGGCTTTAGCAAGCCTGGGGCTGGTTCTACACACTCAAAACGTCAGTACAGACAGAGGTCGCCTTCATCAGGGAGTGGGGAAGAAAGGGAGAAGGAGAGAGAGAGGGAGAGGGACAGACAAAAGAAGGGCCACAGAGAACAAGACAGAGACAGAGTTAGAGGGAGGGACAGGGATAGAGACAGAAACAGGGGAAGGGAAAGGGACGATAGGCATGGAGGAAGAAGAGACGACAGAGATAGAAGGAAAGACAGGGAGAGGGACAGAGACAGAGGCAGAGAAGATGATAGAAGCAGAGGTAGGGGGAATACAGAGAGGGAAGACAGGCACGGGAAGAGGGAGAGGAGTCCTAAAGACAGAGAGCGGGATAAGAATGGGGAAAGAGAAAGGAGGAGGAATCCAGAAGAAGACAAGCGGAAAGATAAAGATCGAGATGAAGAAGAGGAGAGAAGGATAGACCCAGAGAAGGAGAAGATGCTGAAGAGGGACGAGAAAGATCCTGAAAAGAAGGAAGCTGCTGGAGAACAGAAAAAGGAAAGGGAAGGCGAGGAGAAAGAAGAAACTGAGGAGATGGTGAATAAGTTTGCTAAGCGCTGCACTGATCAGACTGTGAGTTCGGCAAGGGAAAGGTACCTGGCCAGACAGATGGCACGCTCAGCCTCTAAGACCTATATTGAGAAGGAAGAAGACTGAGAGCGGTCCAGTTCATTATGCAAACATTGCAAGCATTGCTGAATTCATTAGAAAAACACTCATATCTGCAAGGCTGATATTCTATATGTGACTTACTGTCAACAAATCCCATGTACAAAAGCAACAATGAGTTGATCTCTCAATATTTTTGACTTCTCTACGTGTGTGTGTGTGTGTGTTTGATTTTATTCAAGTGTATGTTTGCATGGAATACTGTAAGTTTCAGTATTTTCCTAAAACAGCGAGGTACTCTAATTTCTAACAGGACTATTGGGGACTATTTTGAGCTGCAGATGAAAACACTTTATAATTTAATTTATAATTTATAGCAGCGGGTCAGTGTATGTGAGCCTGACTTAAAACAAACTACAGTGCCTATGTTCAGCATAAGGATGGTGATGCTCAATTAGAGATGCACAATGAATTATTAGTTGATTATAAATTGTTCGTGGTGGTAAATATTTTGTTATGGTTGCAGTTTATTTTCAAGCAGTGATGCTAGATGTAAGAATTGGCTGTTTTTCACTGTCTTAACATTACAGAACTATATTAAATATGTTTGGATTTGAGACAAAAGAGCCAATCTGATGACATCACCTTGGGCTCTATAAAATTGTGATGGGATTTTTTTCTCCAAATTTTGATATTTCATACACCAAATGATTATTTGATTACAAGACAATTGGCAGATGAATCATTAATTTAAGCCATTGGTAGCTGTAGGTCTAGTCTTGATGTATTTTTAATTGTGGTGGTCTACAGCATTGAGGAATCATTCATATCAAGCTCTGACTGCATGAAAAACCTGTTTGTAGAAGACATTTATTTTACATGAAATTTGTTGACAGTAAGAAATGTATAGAGTATAACGAGCCAGCCTTTATGCTGCAACCACTGACATCATCGTGCACTGCAGTGGACAGATTCAACAGCAGAGTGTGTCCATGATCTTTAGTGATGAGAGGGAGACGTGGACAGTAAATGATGTATTGATGTATTATTGTGAAATAGGAATGCTGATTTATAAATGTGTTTTGAGCCTTCATCACATACAGTACATGAATGAGTGTGTACAGGAAATCTTATCTTATTGATTAATTGGGAAGATGTATGAATGCGGAGTGACGTGTGAGGCAGTGATGCATTTGATCAGCTTTGTTGAGGTTTTGTATTTTTCTGGTGTAGTTTGTGTCCAGTTAATAAAACAATTTCCAGACCACAGTTTCTTCAGTTGGTTTCAGTTTATTCTGCCATCAATTGCACATACTTTATGATTTTCCATCTCATTATACAAAGTAACAAGCTGATGGCATTTATTGCACAAGAACAGTTTTAGCACAGGAATGTGTTACTGCTTCACAGAATTTGTGTACTAATGTTTGATAGCAGTAATCTCATCTGTGTCTCTGCTGCCAATGCTGGTCTAGTTGTACATCATGTTGCTGGTCCACTGAAACAAAGGAAAAGACAGTTTGTAGAAAATGTTAGTATCCTTAAGAGCCTGACATCTCAAAGGTACTGTGCAGGATCTTGCAATTTAAAAAACTATAAACTCATACAAGAATATTCTCCCTCAATTATCACTTATGACACACTAGAAGTGTGTGTCCATGTATTTGTACACCGAAACTCTGCCCTCTGCCTGTATTTTCTTATTATTTTGGTTCACACTTCATCTGTTTGTATGTTAGGAGAACCCCCCCCCCCCCCCCCCCCCACACACACACACACACAACTGGGATTCAACTTGCCTCTTCCCAGCTCATGGTGATGACTCCATCAGATGAGCTGCTGTTGAAAATATCTGTGAGGAAAACAAACCAGAAACATCACATTTTGCAAATTCCACCTAAGCTAAATGTTCTATGAAGTTTGATACTGCACACTTTTCAAATGTATCATCTGCAATGCTTATTTGAGATTGCTCAGTGACTGTTTTAGGGATTTAAGTCAGATTTTGTCACTTATCCCCATTATTCTCTTTATTCTGAACAAATAGCTACAAGCCTAATTTATGTGGTTTTTAAAGTGATGCAACTGGTGGTTGCAATCACTCACCTGATCCTTTGTCCAGGCGCAACATGAGAACAATGAAGTCCTCCATGGTGGTGTATGAGCCTGAATAGCGGATCATCATCATCTGCACCATGAAATCATTCACGTCCATTCCTGACAAAACAAAACACAAGAAGAACACCGGTTACAATTTGGAATACAAAGTATGTTGCTCTTTCTTGTATTGGTAAAGCTTATTTTTAAGTTTCAGTTACTGATAAATATTGTCACCTTTAGATTTAATTGCCTCCTTGACTTCACCGGACTGCAGGGATCCATTCCTGTTCACATCTGTGCGTTTGAAGAGTGTCTGAAAAAAAAAGAGTCAAAGATGTTTCTGGGCTTTTTGTTTATATTTTGTTTGTTTGTTACTATTAACTGCACATTACAGACACATAACTCTCAGAAAATTAGATAAATTATCTGAAATATATCTTCATCATGCATTACCTTGTATTCATTGATCTTGGTCCACAGTTTTGAGAACTCAGGGAAGCCCATCCTCCAGTTGCGGTCAGTCTTTGCAAGTTAAAGATGTCTCATTCAAAAACAGATTCAAAAATAAATTAACTCCCAATTACAAAGTTTTTACTTTCTGGGTAACTTCTTAATGTAAGATAGGTTGATTTGTAAGATTAAAAGAACATCTAAACAAGGTCAAGCAGTTTTTTTGGGGCAGTTTGTAGGATACATCCATCATTGCAATCATGCTCCTGCAGGTGTCCAAGCCGAAGCCGTAAGAGGTGCCTGTGAACAGTTACACAAAAAAAAATCCCTCAAATCCACAAAATAACACAACTGGTTGTGAAACTGCAAAAAGAGTTGCAAAAGGGATTAGGATTTTGAATATTTTATATCAACTCACCATGGGGGAAGTTGTCATTCAGGAGCTTGCGCAGCTGTCTGGCACTCAGGTTTCCTCTCTGACAGCAGACACATAAAACAACAACTGATCAATATCAGAAAATGAACTAAGCAGATGGTTAAACAGAGAGAAGAAGAACAATTATTTGAAGACAGATGGAAATCCATGGAAAAACACCACACCTGATCAGCATAGCGCTTGAACAGGGCGCGATCAGAGTCGTTGTCATCATCGTCATCATCATCGTGGTCAGTTGATGGCTTAAAAAGAAAAAATGTTGCAGGTCGTTACTAACTAACTGGGTCTTTAAAATGTTCAAGTTAGTAGATTAGACATATTGATAAACAGTCCTGTACTCTTTCACTCCATACCTTGGGAACATCTTCGTCCTCATCATCGCTATGGTGGTGGTCATCATCATCATCATCATCATGGTCATGGGGGCTGGAAGCGGAAGAGGATGTTTTAAAAATCTGACTACTACACTAAAGTCTCCATTTGTGACTTTTATTTCAAATATCTAAGTCCTTACGTGATTTTGCTGTCAGCCTTGGAGAAGACGGTGAGAACAAATTCTGCATTCTGGTGGGCTTTGTAGGTGGAGGGCACAATCACATACTCGCCAAGTTCCAGGCTGTACTCCGCAATCTTTTCCCTTTGGTAGGCATACATTTGTCTCAAGTTCATGGGTCTGTTTCTGTTGAAGAAGGAGGAAGGCAGACGGCCTGATCGTGTCTGGAAAGAACATGAATCAAATTTAATGTAGTGAAATTGTTTCGTGGGTGTCAAATTGTATTATGTGATTTAAATATGATATTTGCTTTGTGTGCAAATGAGTGTGATGTATATTCTTCAATGTGCTTACCCCTTCTGGAACCTGTTGGGTGTGAAATGGAAAGAAGAATATCATTATACTGTATACATTTTTCAAATCAGTTAGTGTTTGTCACAGCAATAGCCTAAAACAATGACCATTAATTTAGTTGAATAAGCATTTAATATACAATCAAGCAAAACCAATGGTGCTGACCTTGTAGACGCTAACGTTAATTGCATGATATCTTTTTTGTGCATCTTTGCGACCCTCCAGCTGAGGTTTCTGCATCAGAGAAATCAAGATGTTCATGTCGTTCTCCTCGTTCTTATTTATTTTGGTCACATTGATGCGATACTGAGGATTCTTTGCAAAGGACCCTACAGGTAATGAGAAACATTATCAGTGTTTCAGAAAGTGGTAGTGTTTTGCTCTTGCATACATAAAAGCAAAAAGATAATAAACATCTTATCTCTGCAGGTAAGAGGATGAATTTGACTCACCGGTACTGCTTCTGCCACCAGCAGTTCTGCCAGCTTCCCATTTGCCATCATAAATCATGCACTTCCACTGGCAGGTGAGGTCACCATCCAAAAAGTTAGGGTTCTCACAGCAGATGGACATCATGTTGAAGTAGCGACAGAAGTCCTCCAACTCCATCCTGACACACAAAAGCAGGCACAGAGAGAAAGACAAACCATATATTATCAGGCCTCTCTTTTGACCACTAGTGAAGCAATGTTTTATGAGCAAGTTTAAATCATTCCAAAAAACAATTGAGCTAATTTAAGAGCTAATTTACCAGAACTCTCCATCTTCGCGGTCAGAACACTTGGCCCGATCATCTGGGCTTACTCTGTCCCACAATTTTGACCTGAGCAGCAGAAGAAAATAAAGAAATGTCAACGTACTGAAACTAAACTGTCTTGATTATTTATCCTCACAGACAAATAACAAGTCTTCAGTAACAGTGTAAGTTATTTTATTGCTACAAGATGCATATCTGGATTGATATATAATAACTTTAATTACTTGTCACTCCAATCCCCGCTCCACTCTTGGCTGCCCCAGGGGTTCATGCATCGCACCAGTCTCTTTTTAGAGCCATAAAGCTCCACCTTAAAATGAAATGATAAATTGACAAATTAAATAGGAAACTTGTATTGCTTCTGGCAGCCAACAAAAAATGATTGCTGACAAAATATTGCTGGAAATGAAACCCCTAAGGCTCTTATGCCATGCATGCACAGATTAACTTTTGCAAATTAGCAGTTTACCTCAGTGACTCCTGTGACAGAATAAGCATGTGCATCCACCAATCCAGTGGTTGCTACGGTGTTCACAATCTCACCCTGAAACAGATAAAACAGTTAAATTATCATAATGAGGTTGATTTTTATGTTTTTTTCCTCTAAAAAACTGGACCTTACCCCTTTTGGTGCTGTTCCGCAGCAAATCATCGACTTGCAGCCAGTGGCTCTGCTCAGTTGGAGCCACAGCTTGTCATCATGGGAGTAATCATGGACCTGACTGAGTTCAAAAGTCATGTGCACACCTCCACAGAAATCCTTGCAGGCCTCTGATGGCAACCCAGCATTCATGTCCGCGTATGTACCACACACCCTGAAGGAGACATACAAAAAAAAGTTTGCTAATACTATATATGCAGCTGGTTATAGAAAACCTATAGTGAATGTGGTGAACTTTAACTTTTGTCACCCTCCAAGTGGATGAGAATGAATTAAAGAACAAGTCGAAGTTCCTTTTAGTTTTCTTTATTACCAATTATCAATTAGAACCCTGCCTAGGTCAGTGGAGACAGACCTGGATCAATTTGAGGATGAAGTGTCCCTGTCCAATGGAGCCTCATTCTGTCTCTGTCTCTGTCTCTGCCGTTATTTTACGTGTACAATCTTTTTATACTGAAGTTACACCCCACAATGTATCCAATTTCCCAGACATGAGCACTCTGCTTCTCATCCTTAAAAGGGCACAATCTATACTTGTTTATATTCCAAATTGAGTAGTTTACATACTTGGCATATGCTTTCTCCAGCAGAGGAGCCCAGAACTCATTTCCACCTTTGGAGCGCACAGAGAGCAGCTGGCCATTGAGTGTTGGCAGGTGGTCGTCAATGACAACATCCACCCACTTTCCAAACCTCCAGAACTGGCACAGAAAGGACAACAAACAATTTACAAGTCAGCCGATGACCTGAATGTATTGTGCAGATTTACTGTGAAAGCATTGTTTTAACACACAAATGTGCAAATTTTTTTTTTACCCTAAAGTGAAAGATTCCTGAATAGTTCCTAAAGGACTGGTCCATGGGCACAACTTGTGCCATCAGACCTTTCTGGAATGTCAGCGCAGAAATTGCAGCCAAAAACCAGCAGTTACCTGGTAAAAAAAAAAAAACAAGAGTTTTTCCTCAAACACTGCTACATAGTTCAAGTTTCGCCTAGGTAAGATATTATTACTTTTTGTTGTTATCTTTACTGTACACCAGAAATTATTGCTTACCCACACTGCCTTGACCAAAGTCAAACCTTGAAGCTCCTTTCAAACTGAAGGAAGGATCTTCGCTGCTGCCTTGTGCTTTCAGGACATCCTTGACAAGATAACAAGGAGAAAAAAACTCATTTAGACACATATGTAAAAACACAACTATGAGGAAAAAAAATCTAACTTCAGAATGTTAATGTGGAGGAAAAAAACAGTATTTTACCTTTGGGCGAAGCCATTCCACTTTGTTCTCTTTCCATGATGGCATATCAGGCAGGTCTCCCAGAGATCGGTTGTCAGGTGGGAAGGTTCTGTCCACAAACAGTCTGTCTCTGCGGCTACTGTAAGATTTCAGCTGCTCGTAGTCTTGGTTGTTGAACTTGGCAGGATTAGTTGGGCTTCCCTCACTGCCATCTTGGTAGCGCAAGTTGATGATGGACGTGCAGGTTCCAGTTTCAGACATGTTGATGAGTGGTTTCCAATCTCTGGGATACGAGAAGAAAGACAAAATATGAGAATTCTAAATCTAATTTGTGATGCAAATGCTATGTGTCAGAGATGAATGGAGATAATTACCAGACAGACGGCTGTAACCAACTGCTGCTTCCTTACAAGAGAAGACTCTTGGAGTTGCCCAGTGTGGTCTGTGCAACGATCGGCAGTCTGTCCCTCACTTATATTCCCACTGTCTTACGTAAGTTTGGAGTCAGACCCGCCCACAAAACCTATAATTACATGGTATCTGGTAGGAAAACTGGTTTTATGGCATAAATCATGAGATCCACTTCAGTGTCACCTGATATTTACATTGTCTCCTGTCATGTCAAGTCCGTCTGCATATTTTGTAAAGGGGGACATTTATGGGCTTGACTGAACAAGAACTATGTTATAGACTTCACACGAAGCAACAGAAGTCTGTGACACTCTGCATACATTTTAAATTAGTTCATTTATATTTTCTGTAAGTGCATAAGTTTGAAGGATTTTTTCATATTCTGTGGTCATCATTGCACACACAGAGAGGTGCAGACCAATGTCAACTTAAATGCAAGTTTTAGAAAAAAAGACATGGAAAACTCTGCAGTACATCATGTTTGCATGTACAAGAGTTGGGTTGTTCAACTGAGGTATTGGTATAATGTGACTTTAGTTTTGCTTATTTCAATCAACTATTGATGATAATATATGAATAATATATTAAAATAAGATTTGTATTCATTCACTTGAAGGATTTTAAAAATGTATGTTTACATCAAACTATGCTGCTGGGATTAATGAAACTTGCCCGTTTGTTCCATAGGACACACACTCAGAGGAAGGAAGACATATTTTAAAATATTCTTTTGAAATTTTGAGATACCTGTACATTAGTGTACAAATAGTTTTAAACATAACTACTACATCCATGGCACACACCTGCACAACCTTATCAGTAAAAGCTCCATTAATTAATAGTATTAAAAACAATGATCAGGGCTGCAGTAAGATGTTGTTTTATTGTCTATACAACTTTTAGGTAGCCCAGGACACCCATTTTGTATCTTTCTAATCAAGATTTCATTCCAATTTGGACTTGGGTTGTGAAATAATTTCTGAATCAGGTAGCAGAATTTGCACATTAACCACTTACTACATTCTGATTAATAAATAGCAATGCAACGAGAGCAATCAAAAAATAATTTAAAGATGTTGCAAATCCAAATGTTGTGTGTGCACACTGCATACACGTGTGGGAATATGTGTTCCATCAGCAAGTCTTAACACAATAATCCTCTCTGTCTGTTCCATACATGTCTTTGCCTCAAAGGCTCACAGTTCCTGGGGACAAACAAGAAATGCAGGTGGTTCATAATTTGTCTGCAGTGCAAACCTCGTATTACTATTACAGAATGCAAAATCAGAACATGAAGTACTGAGTTCAGTATCAGTTCACAAAAGTTTGAAAAAATGTAATTCATTTTAAAAAGAATCTGTGGTATTGCATTATTGCTTGAATCTTTCTGTAACAGTAAAAATAAAATAGAATTGAAAAAAAATAAAAATATTTTGCATGCAGACAATAAACTCTTGTGAATGGCACTGTTACTGTTTTCCAAGTTTTAAAATGCGACAAGGTCTTTAAACAGTTTGTGATGTACAGACAAGTCACAAACAACATTGGATGATTTTGTAATGTTCATTCAAATAAAACATGCTGAGAGCAATTTCCTGTTTTGTATTTGGGTGTACTGGAGCAGGATGTGGACAATTACTGTGCACATCATCACACAGCAACTGCTGTGCCTACATACCTTTATACACTCTGTGCCCAGAGTTCATCACATCCCAAATGTTTTTGCATCTTTCTCTCTTTCTTTCTTTTCATGGTCAACCCCATAAAACGTTCTTGTGCTGCACTGCAGTATTTAGGTATTATTTTGTCTTATTTTTTGTAAAAACTACAAAGGCATAAATCTCTATTGATGCTCTTCTTTATGCTTACGCACAACGTTGAAGTAAAAAAAAATATGCAGAAAACGTTCTGACATGTCGGTTCATACTGTATATCTGGACACTCTTTGCTAGGAGGTGCTATATACTTCTGTCAGGCTCTCTCAAGGTAAAATTATGACTTCCAAACATGTCATTTTTAAAACAGGCTGTTACAGGCTTAGAACATTTTTTTCACTAAAAATGAGAAATCTAAATGAAATATTACTGAATAGTGCATTTTTACCTCTGCATTTATCAAGCTCCCTTTTATTCGTTTGATTGTAAGACCTCAAATGGTGGTTTCTTCTTCATCTTTTAAATCATCCTTTAAGTTAGCAATTTCTGGCAACACAACCACTTACGTGAGAAGCTAAATTAATACTAGTCATGCAATAACTGAACCATGGACCACAAAATCAATGAAGCATTTCAAAACTGAAAGTAGGAAAATGGATATGTTTCTACCTGGGACAGCTAAGAAGCATGAACAACTGATTTGTAGTTCCTCCTTTTGTCATTGAAAAAATATCAAGAAATTTGATATTTTGAAGAAAAAGGAATCACAAGGTAGAGAAGAAATAAAAGTAATAATTGCACAAGTTTACAAAAAGGCAATACTGGCTACAATAGTTAATATTTATGTGATTGCTGAATACAGTTGTACATTTCCATGCATGGGTCGGTTGTTTACAAACCAGTGAGTTTCATCACTTTTCAAAACTGCTCATGAAACGCATTGAATACAAATGTGCATGCTGTAAGCTACAGTCATGGCCACAGTCATAATCCACGTGGTGATTATGTTTACTTTCTCACCTGCAAGTACACAGCAGCAGAACTAATAACTGATGACAGCAGGTATCAACTCATGCTACAATCAAACCGGTTCAAGGAAGCAGAATTTACCTCTGAACAAAGGTTACAGCACCTCAGTCACTTTAGTTTGTGTTTAAATGGGCATTTGAAACCATAACAACAATTTGCAAGGAATGTTTATGAAGAATGCATGCAGTAACACCACATACTATACCATTGCTCCACTGAGACTGTAAACATAATTATAATTTCAGTTTGCTGCTAATATAAACAATTCTACTTTTCTACCATCATCCTGCTATTGACGAGTCTACAAAAGAGTTTGCTTGAGTGCTTAATTATGAGACAGTGAAGAAAGTAGAGGACAAATATTGTGTACACTGCCATGGAATTCAGTAGGAAAATCTACATTATGATTTATCTTAAGAGTTTGTTTTTGGCTGTGAGTTAAAGATATTGTACCTGCAGCCATCAGACTTTACAACAGTCAATAGATGCACTGCAATTATGTTTTATTTTTATTATTTATCTATCTATCTATCTATCTATCTATCTATCTATCTATCTATCTATCTATCTATCTATCTATCTATCTATCTATCTATCTATCTATCTATCTATCTATCTATCTATCTATCTATCTATCTATCTATCGGGCACGGGCACTGTATTGTAGACTTCACATGAAGCAACAGATTTTTATTTATTTATATTTTTTGTTTTTGTTCTCTCTAAGTGCATAAACGTGAACGATTGTTCCCCCCATATTTTGTGGTAAATTAACATATTTGTACACACACTATTATGCTGCTGGGATGGAAATGCTAAATAAAGTTTCCTTGTATTTTATGTGCAATAACAAAGTGTCTGTCTGTCTGTCTGTCTGTCTGTCTGTCTTAGTTGCTTGCAAAAAAAAGTAAAAACATGTCATAACATTCTCAGGTACACCATGTTTATGTCGATGTTTACCACACATATGTCTCAATGCACGTACAACAATGGGGTCAGGTACTCGTTCAACTGAGGTATTTCTCTTAAAATGTGACTTTACCCTTCAGGGGGAATAGGGGGAATTTTCTTCGCGTCTGTAGCAGGTGGGATCAGCGAGACTTGACAGCGGCAAAATTTGTTATGCACACAATGATTTACAAGAAGAAGTAAACAGGTTTTAAAACATTCTTTTGAAACAAGAAAAGAAGATTTGCATGAAGTTGTTTTTGACTGAACAGGAATGTGATGTAGATTTTACACAGAGCAACAGAATGTGTGAAACTGTGGGTACAGTTTAGTTTCCTATTTCATGAGCTTCAATGTAAGTCCATCACAATAAAACATGTGGCAAAACTGTCCAGTACACTCAAAGAGGGTTGAATCGAGTGTATCTGGACTTGGCTTTAGATACTTAAAGATCAACATCCAATGGGCTTCTTCAGTTCTAAATGATTGGTGGTGAGTCTCTGGTATTTAACCCCTGTGGGATCATTATCAAGGTTATGATACACTTGATTCATTTTCTGTTGAGGGATGCTTTCCCTTCTTTGACATAGATAGCCTCCTTCAGATCCAATATATGTATGCTGTTTAAAAGTTTGAAAGACTTATCTTTAGGTAAACTGTTGAGTGTTGACCTGAGGAGTTGACCCTCTAGTGTTTAACCAAGTGTTTGTTTAATGGTTGTTTAGTTTCCTGGTGTAGAAGAAGTTCTTGTACTAAAAGTTTCTATGAAGAAAGGCACATACGATGGAGTGATGAATCTTTCTCTTTACTCAGTACATGCCAGCATGGAGAAGGACACACAGTCGTTCTGCCAAGCAACAACTAGTTTCAGCTTTTATACAATACCTCCCAGTGGAATTTGAATAAGACTGGGTGACAAAGTAATAAAGTACAACAAATGAAGTTGTAAAGTAACAAAAGACAGAAACCCTTCAAAGACTACTGATACCATGTGCTGACCCCCTACTAGGTCAAAAGATGGTCAGTTTGGTGTTGATGTCTTATCTAGTATAACAAAAGGCATGAGGTTTTAGATGTTAACAGTTTTTACAACCCACCTGACACAATAAGTCCCTCATGGCACAAAAATCCCTCACACCTGATCACAGTGTTGCACTGCATACACTAGACTGCAAACAAGCTTTTTTTGTGTCAGGGTGTGCAGCCTTTCATGTTGGAGTGTTACTTGTGTCATGGTTAAAGATTTAGTCAAAAGTGAAATGAAAAATTATACCAAATAGATTTGATTTAATAAATTGGTTTACACATGCATGAATTGTACATTGGGTATATTTAGGTTTAGATAGGTATATATTTAATTTATTGTAACATTTACTGTGGGTTATGATGTGTTATTTTTTAATATTCATTTTGGTCTCAGATATATTGTTAAGTAGCTTATCAATAAAATGACAAAATGATTATATATGTCCAGTTTCTGGCAAGTCAGCAAATACATATTCAGTGAACATTTTGCAGAGTCAGGCTCTTTATGTGTGTGCGTGCACACCAATGAACAGGAACAGAATGATAAAGAGCAAGTACACATACACAATGATTTGGTTCCCTCCCAAAGTTAAAAACAGACCTCCGCCCTTGGTATTGACAAATACTTCATAATGTTTTGTGCGAAGATAAAAGATGATGCTTTTATAAAGAACTGAAAAGTAAAGGGGAAACACATCAGTGGTGGCCTTTGCCAGTACAGTGCAGTCAGTATGTTTATATTGTTTATGAGATCATGCAATAAAGACAGAACTTCTTTCACCTACGACTGATTGTAGAAATGAATCAAAGTGACCTGCTGCATAAAAAAGTTAATATGCTTACTTTCTCACCAGCAACTATATAAAAACTATATATAACTGCAGGTCTCAACTTGACTGATCTGAATGTCGTATGAACAACATTCAGATCAGTCAACACCTGTGAAACTTACCCTTGAGCAAAGCTTTAAGCACCTGTCAGTCACTGTCTGTCTGACCTTATCAGTTGAGTTAAGACCTACAAATTATCCAACTAAACCAGCACAGTGTGACATAACTGTATGTCATGCATGTCACTTGAGCAATTATTAGATATGTCAGTGAGAGACACTTAAGACGACAAACAAACACAACACCCCCTTGTTAATTTGGCAAAGATGAGTACCTTGTTTTATCAAAAGGTTTTGCTAACCTTATTGGACTGTGAAGCTGTTGGTATTTGTCTACAACACTGCCTTCACTGGATTTTATCACATTAAAGTACATAAGGTCCACCGTGTGTTGAAGTTGCCATTACATAAAGAGATTTGTTAAAGAAAAGAACAGAACATTCTTCATGTTTACGACTGCAGCCTACAGGTTCCTACTATACACAAAGTATAGGGTGTCTTCTCCTAGACTATAAATTCTATTGCTATGCAAATGTATAGCCCTTATTTATTGTTAGTAGTGATACTGGTGGCCACGTTCATCCCTCAGAACCAATTAAAAACAAAAACATATTTCAAATTATTGCAAGCCATCCACCAAATTACAACAAATGCCATACGTTCCCTGCTGGCATGATGACGAAAGTCAATAAGCTCAGCTCGTTCGTTAGACCAGCTTCCTCTGACCCTACGACTTGGGAGTTAAAATCAATACAGCACAGTGGATGAAGAATAATTTGATCATTTTGGCTGAGCACTACGACACTATTATAGCAACACTACTCCAACAGACAGCTAGTTTCCAACTAGAAGCCTTCAGTAAGGCCCTGAAATGGAAACTGGACAATGGTGCCCAAAATTCTTCTTCAAATACATCATGCATCATTGATGCAATGACCATAAAACTATAGAAGACCAAAATGTTTCAGACTGTAAATCATGAGAAAGTTTTTTGGGACCTGAAAGTAAAAACTAAAGGGACTTTTGGTGGACACTTAAATATAAGGAGTATTGTGCCAGTCATAGAGCAACTTTGTGTCATTGACACATTGCTAACTCAATCCACACACAAATCCATCAGGTGTTTTTAGCATTCCAGGTTATAGTGTCTATAGACAAAATCATAAACAAGGTTGGTGGTATGATCTCTGTTAAAGAAAACATTCAGTATAAATACATTGATTTACTCTGGATACTCTAGAATATTATCTAGAAATTTAAACATGCTGTGGTCCAGCCCCTCATCAAAAAACACAATCTTGACCCCACAGTCTTATCTAACTTTAGGCCTATCTCCAAGCTTCCCTTTCTTTCTAAGGTTTTGGAGAAGGTGGTTAACAAACAGCTGCAGTCTTTTATTGACCTAAATGGCATTTCTGAGAAGTTCCAGTCTGGTTTTAAGTCACGCCATAGCACTGAAACTGCACTTTTAAGGATTTTAAATGACCTCTTTTTATCTGTTGACTCTGGGAACTCTGCTGTTCTGGTCCTTCTGGATCTGACAGCTGCCTTTGACACAGTGGATCACAACATCCTCCTGTCTCGCTTAAACACCTGTGTGGGCATTAAGGGTACTGTTCTTAAGTGGTTTCAGTCATATCTCTCTGACAGAAGCTTCTCTGTCCAGATGGGCCAGTATACTTCGGCCACTTCCCCCCTGAGCTGTGGGGTGCCTCAGGGTTCTATTTTGGGCCCCCTCCTCTTTTCGATATATATGTTGCCATTGGGATCCATATTTAGAAAACACAATGTCTCATTTCATTGCTTTGCAGATGACGTGCAAATCTATCTGCCCTTAAAAGCAAATGACCAAGCCTCTGTCCAGGTCTTATTAGACTGCCTCAAGGACATTCAATCTTGGATGGAAGTGAACTTTCTCTCCATGAATAAAAATAAAACGGAGATTATTTTATTCGGGAAACAAAATCTCCTAGATGGCTATGACAGCGCCATTGGCACCCTGAAGCCTCACTGTCACCCATCTGCAAAGAACCTTGGTGTTATTTTGGACAGTGACTTCAAGTTTGATAAACAGATAAGCTCAATCGTAAAAACAAGCTTCTTCCAGCTAAGATTATTAGCAAAAGTAAAGGCTTATCTCCCCAGAAATGATCTGGAGAAAGTCATTCACACCTTTGTTACCTCACGGTTAGACTACTGCAATTCTTTGTTTGTTGGTCTCGACCAGTCAGCTCTGCGCCGTTTACAGGTAGTCCAGAATGCAGCCGCCCGCCTGCTGACTGGAAAGAAACGGCGTGATCACATCAGTCCTGTCCTTGCATCCTTGCACTGGCTGCCTGTTCACTTTAGGATCCAGTTCAAGGTTTTATTAATTGTTTTTAAGTGTTTTAATGGTCTGGCACCATCTTATTTATCAGAGCTTATACAGCCTCACAGTACATCTAGAGCACTGAGGTCAACAAACCAGCTGCTCTTGGCTGTACCTCGGTCCAGACTCTCTACTCGGGGGGACAGAGCCTTCTCAGTGGCGGCCCCCAAGCTGTGGAACAGCCTACCTTTCCACGTTAGAGCTGCACAGTCTGTAGAGCATTTTAAAACACTACTAAAAACATATCTGTTTTCCTTGGCGTTCAATCCCAGCTAGGCGAGAATCCTTGGCTTCCTACTTTTTATTTATTTTATTTTATTTTATTTATTTTACTTTTTATTTGTTTTTATTTGTTTTATTCTAATTTTAGTTTTTTTAAAACTGAGCTCTTACTATTCATTTATTGTTTTTATTTATTATTATATTGTGTGTGATTATATTGTATTTTAATATCTGTACAGCACTTTGGTTCAACTGAGGTTGTTTTTAAATGTGCTTTATAAATAAACTTGACTTGACTTGACTTGACTTGAATATGTTACTCCTTTAAGATAATGTTGAACAGAAAGTGAAAAGGATGTGTTCTTTGATCATTTATCTGATATAAAAAAAATTTAATGGGAAATTAGTGCTTTTAATGTGCAATTTCAATCTTGACAAAACATGCTGAAAGAAGTCAAGGGACATCGCTAAATGCCAAGTTTCAGTGTACTCAGAGAATCCAACAAGTATAACACAATCTAATCTTCTTGTTGGAATTGATCTTCACAGATTTCACAGACCTAATTACAGGCAAATTACAGGATTAAATCATTGCTCATTTAATCACCCATAATCTCACTTCAGTTACAAGACAGCAGTCAAGGATGTAGTATAGCAATCAAAATTAAATGGAACAGAAGAAATATACCTAAATTATTCCAAAGAAATACTTTGAGAGCATTTTGAGAATAAAGTAAGGCACACTAAAAAGGAAAATATGATTAATGGTAAAAACTGTGAGCAGGCCTGTGATTATTTCATATCTACATTTAAGCAACTCGTATCTGAACTTACGAAAACAATGCCTCATAAGCATAAAAACAGACTTGCTTTGCCTTGGTTTAATGACACTTCATGGCACCTAATGAAGAAAATAGATGCATCCCTTACAAAAATCTCTGAAATCAGGGCTGGAAAGGAATTGCTTGATATGTAACAGACTTAGAAATAAAAATATGGGGCAATTTAGGAAGGCAAAAGCTACTATCTTTTTTTGAGATAAGAGGATAGGCAAAAGGTAACAATATTTTACGGAAAAGTATTGATCAACTCACAGGACAAAAGTACCTCAAGAGTAGACCTATAGTGCTATAGTGTTATCATACAGGACAACAGTTAAGCTGTTCCAAATAGTTTGAATCGTTATTTTATTGACTCTGTTTTGGAGTGGTTGGCAACCTTACAGAAAACCAGCTTTTCATGATTCTAACTAATCAAGAACTGAATTTTAAACATACAGATGAGACAAAGGTAAATAAAATCTTTACAACAGTGTGTAGTTCAAGAGCTGAAGATACTTGATGACTTGACACTGTTTTCTTAAAAAATATAAAGATGATGTCTCATGTGTTTGTTTAATGGTTATTTAGTTTCTCCTTGATATATAAGTCTAGACTGCATACACTAGACTACAAACATGTTTTTCTTGTGCTGGGGTGTGTGTTTTGTTTTGGGTGGATCAGTACATTACTGGTTTCACTCTGATGTCATAGTGTCAGATCTAGTCAAAAGTTCAGGAGTTAAATGGAGAAATAATACAAATAGATTTTTGTGTGTGCTGTCTTTTCAACACTGGAAGGGTTCCCGTTCTTCCTGTATCTTGTGGCTGTTTCCACACAGGTCCAAATTGAGGGTATCCACAAGCTTAAAGTGCATCCTTCAGGTGTTTGTGCTCCAACCCATGAAAAGATATCACATTGCGCCCCACCACCACAGGCCATGCCAATCCAACAATTGCTGTAACTCTGCCTTTAGAACAAAATCAACTAAATTAAAACTTGCAACTCTCTTGTAGTCCAATACGTCCGATACAATATTTACTGACAGTGTGAAAATAAAACACTATGCAGACATGCATGCAACATTCTGCATACAGTGGAATTCACCATTTATTGCCAGACTCATACGCATAAGACAATGATTCTCAAAGTGGGGTCCAGAGACTCCCAGGGGTCCTTTAGGTGGTTCCAAGGGGTACCCAGCAAAAAGGGGACTAATTTATTTTCGCTGTAATTCCAATCATAATTAACATTATGACAGAATGTATGGTTATTTTCATCATGGGTCATGGGTTTCATACACTTTCTGTAATATAGCATCTGAAAGCAAAAATCTTATCAGGCGGGAGTCCGTGGTGTAATTTGTGTCAATTTAGGGGTCCTTGATGTGAAAAAGTTTGAGAACCACTGCCATCTGCTAAATGCCATCTTTTACAGTCTAAATGTAACTTTCATGGTCAAATGGAAAGGGAAATTACCCTAATGTTAATGAATAATATAGAATAACTATAACATTTATACATTAACCTCTTCAATTAAAATAAATTAACATCATCTATACAATGATATAACAAGCAAATTAATAAAAACAGCAGATTTTTGATAGTATACTACCAATTCCTGTGATTAAAAAGGTTTCAATAGTTCTTTTTCCATAATAATTAAAAAATAAATAAAATATTATATTGAAAATAAAAATGACCCAACGTTCTAATAATGTAAAACACCCAGTTCAGAATTGACCAACCAGGGTAGAATGAAATGGACAAAAGACAGATGTGTAGTTTTAAAAAACAAAGAAAAAAAGCTTGTGGATGGCTTCCTAATGATTGAATGAATAAATAGAGCTAAATGAAGGCCAAAGGCTGTGCTATGCTGTTGACTGATTTGTGGCTGGTGGGTTTCTGCATTAATGTTGCACTGAAGTGTGGGGGTGACGAGTAAAGACAAGTAAATTGACTTAGTAATCTACAAACATCATCATTTCTACCAAAACGCAATCATTGAATTGGACTCAATGTAACACTGAACAGAAGTCAAAGAGTCATCAATCATCAGTTCTGCAGGATCATGTTTGGAATGTACATGAGCACATAAGATCCTTGTATTCATCACAAACATATCACAATGATATCTGCAAAGACTAACCATGATGGGGTTTTTTTTATAGAGAACTGACCAGGAAAGGTTTTCCAAATGCCAGTACAGCATAGCATGGTTACGTTGTAAAACATCATGTAAACGACCACATAAAGACTTGCGATAACTGCAGGTCATGTAAATGTTGTATAAGGGACATTCTGATCAATGGATGCCTGTGAAACTTCCCTCTGAGTAAAGCTTTAATAGCAATTGTAAATGTACAGTGTGACATAATAGACTATTGTTAAACGCAACGGTCACTGATACTGTGTGAGACAACACCCTTTTTTTGTTTATTGATGTTAGAGGACGAGTTCCTCCAGCAGACGGATTTAAATGTCAAAAATAATCACACTTTAATTATTTTAATTTTACTGGCGTCTGTATCAAAAAAATCCTCATTCCTAGGTTGATGAGGGTTAAGAGGTCTCCAGCTTGCCAAAACACATCATTAAGATAATAGGTTTGCAGTGAGGCGGTAAGTACGTCAATACCAAAACAATATGCTTTAATGTCTATTGTATCTCACCAGGGTAAAACAGTCATATATACAGTACAGTGTGTATTTCAGAGGTTTGCTTCACTTAAATAGATGTAACTTTTCATAAGGGTCAGTCCCTCAGCAACTGGCCACTTACTGGTCAAACCATTGCAGCAACAGGTGCAGTTTTGGATTGAAGATGTGACTTTCTACTTGTGCGAGGGCAGGGTTGGCATCACCTCTTAACAGAGTGGAAATCTAGAGTTTCCCTAACCAGTCGAGACCCAGGCACTGTTATCTGAGCTGCTCAGTCAGTATAGACTAGGTTTTGCTAATCTAACATTGTATATTCACTGGATGTTTGTTTTTTTAATCACAGACATTCATATGGTTAACCGTTGTGTTGAAGCTGCCAGTCCATAACGAGATATGAAAGATGGGAACAGAACATTCTCCATGTTTAAGACTTCAGGGCGTATGTGTTCTAGCTCACAGTGCGTGACAAAACGCAAGCTGTATGAGAAAAAAAAACATGACACTAAGCACACCACGAATACCGTCTTCAAAACAAATGTTTGGATCCTGATGAGCAAGTTTGTGTCTTATTTAATTATCACTTCAGGGCTTGGGCTGTCAATTTTCATAAGTCTATTTTAATCTTGCTGACAATACATGAAACTTGAAAGTAATTGCCATAAAATTTACAATACAGGTGAGGTTACACTGCTCCCACTGGGTGAGCAAAACAAAATCTTCTCAGACAGGTCAATGTGGCCTGGATTACACATACAGTCCATTACATGCATAAACTAGCTTACCTCAAACTTAACCATGATCACATACAAGTAGCCATGAATACTGCTCCTGCCTAAATCAATACATTTAGTTACTGCTTGAAGTATAAATGTTGCATCCAAAAGATTACATTGATTACCAATTGACTGAATATTATGACCAAGCATAGACATCAGGAACAATGAAATCAGCCTGCATGACTGGGTACACTGGACGCAGTCATTGAAAGTCAGTTTGAAAATGAAGGGAGTTGGCTGCAATGCTTAGCTACTGAGACACACATTCACCATTAACTGCACACATTGGTGTTTGTCACTGTTCCCTTGCGGGAAGGGTCAAGTTATTTTAGAGACTTTTTGGTCATAGCTCTGCTTGACACCCATGTCTGCTATTGTAGTTAGACATCTTTTTGTACCCGTCTTTCCATCTCTCTGAACCTAACCAGCCCGGGCAGATACTTGCCCCCTAGAGCCCAGTTCTGCTTCAGGTTTCTTCCTGTTAAAAAAGGAGTTCTTTCCTTGCTGCTGTTGCCAGGTGCTTGCTCACAGGAATGTTAATATACAGTCTGGACCTGTGTGAAAAGCACCTTTACATATCTGTTGCAATTTGACTTCATACAAAATAAATTAGTTGAAAAGTTCCTACGCAAGTATGTTGCGTTGTTGTCACCTTTAACATGGCTCTGAAAGACATGCTTGTGTGTAAATGGAGGCTCAATAAAGAAAGGAAACCAAAGTTGATATTTTATTAATTTATTAATTTCAGATTGCTGGCAATATAGTATTTAAAAATCAGCTTTAACAAGTAAAATGTGTATCCACAAACATCTGTCTGACATCCATCTTCAGTGTCCACAGCATCTGGAGGAGAGAGAGAAAGAACTACATTAGATTTGGATATTGAACCTACAAAAATGTTTGGGTTGATAGCACTGCTCAGACAGTATTAGTCAGCCAAAAGCCAGACTGAGCATTGAGGGGGAAAAAAAGAAAAAAGTCAATACATCTCAAAGTTAACTGGAAATGGGTCTAAATTTTAGTATTTAGACATACACTTTGCTGTCATGAGTTTATACTATGTTCATACTATGGACTGCTGCAATGAGCCAGTTTCCCCTGCAGAGGTCATCCTGAACAGCAACTCTATAGTCAAAGGGATTTCTACATCCCTCTTTAGTCTCAAGCTTGAGTGAAATTTCTGCAGTGCAGACTTGTCTTGGTTTTTGTTTAAAAAAAGAAAAATTTTTAGGATAGCATTGTCATTTTAAGCTCAAGTGAAATGTCTTACCACACAAAGCTTGCGTGACAGTCACTGCAGCCGCTGGATCCAATTCTGGTGAACAAAAAAAATAAAAAAGTTAGACGGCAAATAAATTCCATCAAGTGTAGAATGTTCTGCTGCCATTAAATGCTCAGAAAACCGAGAGTCACCACTGAACAATCTGCCGGTAATTCCAGCTATTTCAGTTTAGGTTTCATCATAACAAAAGCAGTCAGTTTACAGTTGGCAGTGAAAGTGAGTAACCAACAAGTTTGTTAATTACATAAGAGTTACCTGACAAAATCCACTAGACACTCCTGGGACAGGATTATACTGGCAGAATTACACCTGTAATAAAGACAAATGCACAAAAGTTAAGTATGCATGTGTGTAATGCATACTCAGAAGAGAAAAAGTATAGTTGTAAAAGTCTCAGAAAATGGATTAGAAACAATCGTCAGTTGTCGCATCGGACGGCACTTCCTACTCCAGTTTTCATCATTGACAAAGTTACTCCGAGCTTTTCAATCAAGTCACTAGCGTGCAAAAGTCAAAGCACTTGTCATATTTAGAATTTATCAGCTCCAGGATGTGTTCAAGTTGCTCAAAATGTTTCCATCTGGGAAAAATTAGGAATAATTTGTCCATTTATTAACAGCATTTCAAAATTACATTTTATGATGCACATCTACCCTCACAGTGGTGCAACCACAGATTCACTGATGCTCTGTATTCAGTGACTGGTATTAATGAATTTTGAGGGGAGGGGGACACATGCTGAGCCCCAAATTTTTTGCATCATGTGGCCAATTCTTCCCCATTGCACCTTTAAAAAGATGACTATCAAACTCTGAACTTACAAGGATTGTCTCATTTGCAGTTCGTAAGATGAATTGCTTCTTTCTGATGAGTCTTCTTGAGTAACCAGCCCAACCCTGAAAAAACAATAAAATGGAAAATTGTTAAATACCAGCAGAGATCCAGTTAATTTGAGACTGATCGTTTTCTCATGTTCAGAAAACCGATCATCACCACTGAACAATCTGACGGTAATTCCAGCTATTTCAGTTTAGATTTCATCATGACAGGAGCAGTCAAGTTGTCCTTTTGGGAACCAAAAAAGCTGATGGACGGTTAACTCACCTGTCAGACTCCACACCTCCAGCAGGTGCATTTTCCTGGCAGGATCACCTTTTTAAAGAAGGCAGCTCACACACGTTTTCAGCTACAAAAGGAAACAAGATTGTGGTACATTAACAAGTGATACTTATTTAGACAGGTGACAGAACCACATCCTCTAATATTCAGAAAACCGATTATCACCACTGAACAATCTGACGGTAATTCCAGCTATTTCAGTTTGGATTTCATCACTACATTTGATAAGGCAAGTGGTATTCCTCCCAGTCAAATTAAACTAACCTGTTCACTCTGGAGAGCCCATCTTTGGCTTAAACTCAGCTTCACCTGTTCAAAAAGAGAAAAAGAATCATGTAGTAACTTATGGGACATGTAAATATGTATCATCCTGATACTAATGCAGCTTTGGAGGCTCAGAACTGTGATTTAAAAAACATCGTCAGTTATCGCATAAGACGGCACTTCCTATTCACAGTTTTCATCACTGACAACTGCAGTAATAAGACAGACAGATGAGTGTATCAGTTACTCACCTCTCATAAGACCCAATGATGACATTTGTTTTACTTCAGCAGTGACTTGACAGCCTGAAGACCACCTGAGGAAAAAAAAAAACACATTTAGCACAAGTGACCTAAAGTACAGGTTCACACCTTCAGTGAGTCTTAACAGTCAGGTCCATATGAACATGGAAGGTTTTCCATGCTGTAATCATCCCTCCTGTTCATACTGGCTGTTAAAAGATTTGCTCTAAATGTACTTTCAATTAGGGCCCGACTAATACTAGATCTTTGGGGCCAATGCTGATATTAGGGAGTAAAAATAACCCTGATGTCTATATATTGGCCGATAATATAGAATACATACACATTTTGTAATTATTGCTTAAGTGTAATGAGGGTATGATATTAAACAGTTTCATAATCTATTAGAAATTAAACAGTAAGCTTCTCTGGGTATTGAGTCATTAGAATTAGCTACGAATAAAAACTAAAAAAGATCATATACATAAAATACTGCCAATACAACTTTGAGAAAGATTTTAAAAAGTTGGCTCTACTTTCAATGTAAGTGAAAGGGGACAAAAAGGTGTCCAGTCATATTTCTGTCATTTTGTTCTGCAGTTTTGGACGGAAGAAGCCTCTTATTAGCTTCAAATAAACATTTAAATACATTTCATGCACAAGACTGTGTACGCGCATTATGAAGGGATCCTCTCATGTTCATAGACTTACTTAGTTTGTCCACCATCTTTCAGTCCACGTGGTTGCTTAAGGCCCGTTAAGCACGAGCTGTTAACGTGAAACCACGTTTTCACCCAGATACAAATTCACTCTCATGTAGCACGTGTTCACATTCATGATTACATGACCATGGACAACTACTAAATCTCTTTAACATCTTTAAATGCGTTCCGCAGGAAGACACAGACATCCTGCTCCGACGACAGAAGAAACCAAAAGGGACTAGCAAAGGAGATGGCACGCTTTATAAGCCCTGACCGGCGCGGAAATCAAACGTCACTTCTTCTTTTCGGTCTTAGGTCGTCCTGTCCGGTCCTGTCGCCCCCTGCTGTCGGAGTGTGAAAAGAAACACACAGCACATGCACAATCAACTGGATTCATAGTTATTTTTTAAACCCGGACTCTGAATTTTAAACCTCATACCATCTTTGACAAAGTGGGTAAAAGTACTCTTTTGTCTTGTGACTTCTCTGCATCTAAATGACCTGTGACACTAAGATAAGATAAGATAAGATAAGTGGTAAAATTAAATAAAATACTTTTCCTGAGATTATTATTCCTGGGATCAATATGGTAAGGATAGCATCAGTCTTTTTTAGTGGGAGTGGGAGGTATGAGAGCTGTGGTGTTGTGCAGTCTGATGGCATGAACGAGCCCTCCAAGTGCTTTGAGGTAGGCTATATGGCTGGATGAATCTGTGGCTGGATGTGCTCCTGAGCTGCCTCAACTCGACATACAAAGGATTAGAGGAATTGTCCATGACAGCTTCAATCTTTCCTCTCATCCTCTTCTCTGTCACTGCCTCCATGCTGTTCAGGTCCATCCTGACTACAGAGCTGGCTTTCCTCACCAGGTTATTCAGTTTATTTGCACCACAGCTCCAATGTCTCCTCCCCAGCACACTGCAGTAAAAAAGATGATACTGGCCACCACAAACTGGTAAAGCATCCGTGACAGTTTAAGGACCTGAGCCTCCTCAGAAAGAACTGCTCTGTCCTTTCCTGTGGAGTCCTCATGAAATTAACATTAGGAACAATTAAATTATTTTTTCCAAAAACAAATGCATATTCTTTAAAAATTGGCACCTTTATGGTATTCAGATTTGTTTAATAATCTAGTATACTTGATGATAATGAATTTCTGATTATTTTTTTGAAGCTATGCCAGATGGTCTGCTGCCCCACTCAATGAAAAGCCATATTAAGTATAAAGATATTAAGAGCTTAAACCACAAACCATTTATTACTACCTTGTCAATATCCACCTGATTTGCACTAATGTACAGTGTACTATACTATAGCACATTAACATAGCCTAATTAAACTTGGTGAATATTATTATAGTTATTATGGTTATACTCTACTTTGTAATCTAGGCTATTCTTAGTTATTTTTATTCATTTTATATTCGTTATATTATTTTTACTCATTGTGCAGTATTCTTTAGTATTATAAAATTCAATCTTAACACTTCACAATCTACAGGTTTTTACTACATTGTTATGAACTTGTTGCTCCAAGTGGCCGCATGATGTCGCTGTTTGTCGTCGCTTTCTCTCTCTCTCTCTCTCTCTCTCTCTCTCTCTCTCGCTCTCTCTCTCTCTCTCTCTCTCTCTCTCTCTCTCTCTCTCTCTCTCTCTCTCTCTCTCTCTCTCTCTCTGGCTCTCCTCACTAATTACACGGAGTCTCATTAATTGAGTGTCTGTCTGTCTGCAGACTCAGTACGTGGCTGTGAGCATCATTTTGTTCAGGATTTGTTTTCTCGGCAAACTTTGGATACTTACTACTCACTTTTCCCACAGCATCCTTTTTTACTATTCAACTGTTTCAGGTAACGTTGTTTATCTTATTTAAACATGAATGTATTTTTAGACGGTTTTTGTTTTATAATTAATTTCTCTTTTCCCGCTCTGCTGATGCTTTGTTCTGTTGATAATCAGTTTCAATCTCACCATCCTTAAATGTTGACATACAAACTGAGTCATGATCAATTTCACTTTTTGGGTACATACATTTATTTTCTTTCTAACCTATGAAACCCACTGAATAATGTACACTTCACAAGGTTGTTTAATAGTAGGGCATAATGTTGACCATCATTACAATCTGCACCAAACATTGCAGCACATATTGAAATCAACATTTTTTACTTTTTGTTATTTGCTCAATTTCAGGAAAACTTGTGGAAGGAGTGGTGAAAAAAAGAATTAAGTGTGTGTGTGTGTGTGTGTGTCTTCTTAAAGTGAATGAGCAGTATTTGGCAGCCTGTGTGTGTGTGTATTGATCCATTATAGCAGCATGTTGCCACCTGTGAAGAAGGACCGGATCATTACTCAGCTCCCAAAGGTTAGGGTAACGCACACACACACATACACACACACACCCACACACACACACACACACACACACACACCACAGTCAGACCATAGTCACTTTTGGGGACGTTACATGGACTTACATCAATTTCCTGGAGAATTACTCCAACCCCAACCATCACCACTGACTTAAAAATCAGCTTTTTTCTCAATTGGACGAGCCGCCCCTAATTATCTGCTCCTAAGTCCAAAATTTGTCCTCAAAAGTATCCTATGACAGACAACACATTGACACACACACACACACACACACACACATACACACACACACACACACACACACACACAAACACACACACACACATGCTCTCTAATGCAATTGCTTCTAACAGTGTTATTGATGATGAGGTTGTTTAGAGTCTCAAATGCTGCTCTTTGCTTCTCTGAAAATGGACTGCTGCAAATTTGCAAAATGTTGTTTTCCTCAGCGAGTCTTATAACTCCAGTCTCTGTCCTTTTCATATTTTAACTCCTTTTTAAGTTTTTAATTTTCCTCTGTGAGCTAAGAAAGCTTCAACTGGTCCACTGAGGTTTTGTGGATACATTTTAGAAAGTGATTGTGGTCAAATGAAAGCAGGGCAAATACTTAGGAAATACACTGAACAGGAAAGCTAAGATAATGAAGCATAAGAAGATTGTGGTGGTTTTAGTTTGGGAAATAGAACTTTATATACCAGGCACCCCTATCCCAGTAAAAATACATCCCCCTTTTTCTTTTATTTTGTATCCCATTCATGTCTTTGTGTGTCCCATTTTGCTTTACAGTGTTTCAGTCCAAATGCAGCACTGCACATCAAAGATGGCTTCCACCCACAGGTGAAGGCTGTCTGCCAGGTAAAGAAGACAGACACAGTGAGGTAAGATCACAGAGGACATGACCCCCTTCTGCTGTCTATCCTGCTAAGACACACTCACTGTGATATGTGTTTAAATTAATTGAATTAGCTCAGGCAGGGCCAGATGTCATGCTATGTCATCTGTATCAGCTGACAGTCAGCCGACCATACCCATCACATCTCACTGCACTGATCTGGGGGTTTATATAACGAATAAGGCTGCTGACACTATATTTTTCTATTTGTCAAGGGTCAAGGACAGGGGACAGACTGCTCAAATCAAGCTTAACTTAAGTTAATAAAACCTTTCTTTTTTAACAAGAAAAGACTGAGGAGCATTTGTGGTTCAAAGTTATGTATTCTATTAACAATTTGCCATAATAGAATATAAAAAGTTTAAGGAGGCTTGTGAAACATTACATTAAACGGTAAATTGATGTTTTCTCCTGCATTTTTCCCCACAGTGATCATGTTTGCTGTGTATTTCATGCTGTTTGGTGATTGTTGACAGACTTGGTATTGTGTTTCTAGCTTTAATATCGCCAAAGTCATCGTAGTGGGTGACGTTGCAGTTGGGAAAACATGTCTGATCAGCAGGTAAGAAGCAGCTGTGAATAACCAGATAAAATGGCATCATGTGGTTTAGTTGTAGCCCTCACTCTGACTTTTCTTCTTTAGTTGTAGCTTCAGAGCTTCGTTCCACACACTGAAAATAAAATCATTCCATTGATCAATCAGTAACATTTAAACGTCTTTAGCCAAAAATAAATAAATAATAATTACCAGCAAATGCCTATTTGAGGAAATCTCCCTGCTACAAACTGATTGATAAAGAAAACGTGCAAGGCTAACTTGCCAAGACTCACATTTTCTGTAGGAAAAGTTCAAATCTTCATTAGGGGTTTAATTCAGTTTGTGTGAGTTACTTTCAGGATGATAAACGAAATGAAGTCAGTTTATACCTTCATTAGATCTGAAATGTCATTCAACGTGAAGACTACAATGCTACAAATTTTTGTAGCTTTTTCTCTAATCATTTAGAATTGAATCAATCACATTAATTAATTAGCTTGTGGTTTTTAGTCTTGGTCAAAATGATCAACTTTAAGACAGTATCTGGGTTGGCATAGCCTTTTCTGATGTTTTCAAAAATGTATAGACAAAATGATTAATAACTGATTAATCAAAACATATTTGATGTGTTAATTGATGAAGAAATAGATCATAACCATTGTTGGTTGAATCCCTGACATAGTTTCTCTCCCTCTCTCTTTTCTTGGTTCCTGTAAGGTTCTGCAAAGGTGCGTTTGATAAGAACTACAAAGCGACCATAGGGGTGGATTTTGAGATGGAGCGATTTGAGGTACTCGGGGTTCCCTTCAGTTTGCAGCTGTAAGTAAGTTGCTTTACCGCCGAGAAACATTCAGTTCATAGATTAAGCCCAACAAAACTCACTTACTGTGTTAACGGATAATTGGGTTGACAAGGTCTCTTTAATGCCACCCATCCTACATTTGATCACACGCCATGATGAAGTTAAAATTCCTGAACGTCTGAACAATCTGTATCTAAATTAAACTGCATGATTTGTTAATTTTGAGTCTACAGAACATCATCTGGGTACTTAATTTGATGTTGTTTAGACTGTTAAGTGGGCCTTGAATTACACATTTTGCCTTCATTCCGTTGGCTTTGGCTGCAGATATAAGTGCTCATTAATACAATTATATGGTTAATATCCCAGAGAGACTGACAGCATGGAACGCTTAATGAGTTGAACACAGAGTGAACCTCCAAAGTTGTGACATGATTTTACTCTTTCAGTGATGAAACATCAGTATTTTGTTTTCTGGCACTCTTTGTTTCCTTTCCTTTTCTTTTCCACCTTGAGCTTTTTTAAAGGGGCACTCCACTGATTTTAGACATACCCATCATAGTAAGTGCTACTACTCAGCTGTATGATGCCTCTTGTAGCTTTGGAGGAACTTTCTAACGTCTGATGTCATCAGACTTATTTTCTTGAGTTAGGCTTGAGACTTCAGCATTCAGTACAGAGCATGCATTATAAACAAAAATAACCTGACGTACGTGATCTCATGATCTCACAAATCCAGCTGCCTTGTAAATTTAACAAAGTAGGTCCATCTGCTGACTCTGCATGACACATCCAGTCAGGTTTAGGCATGAGCAGTAAGATGGTTAGGGT
Organism: Scomber japonicus; assembly: GCF_027409825.1. NCBI lineage: Eukaryota > Metazoa > Chordata > Actinopteri > Scombriformes > Scombridae > Scomber > Scomber japonicus. The sequence continues at coordinate 15,021,844 of NC_070590.1, read as the reverse complement.
TAGGGGTCAGGGGTCGTCTAATAAAAAAAGCTTGAGTCGCATTTTGAGAAATGTAGTTCATTCTTATATTATGCCTCTGCTGCTTTTACTCTGTCAATCGTTTTCTAGCCACAATGTGGCTTTAAGGATGTCAATGTCAGTCAGTCTTTGGGCCAAACTGAAATGTCTCAACCATTAACAGCAGGTTAAATATCTCAACCACTAACAGCAGGTTAAATATCTCAACCACTATCAGCAGGTTAAAGCCTTTACTTTGAAACATCTCAATATCTACAAAATAGATTGGCAACGAAGTTTGTACAGACATAGTTCCCAGACAATTAATTTGAATTAACCTGATGATTCCCTAGACTTTCATTTAGTGCCATCATCAGGTTTATATTTCAATTTATCCATCTTTGGTTTATGACCAAATACGTGCAAAATGGATGACATTCCAACAGCTTCAGCTGTAGTTTGTGTTCAGTGCTAAATAGCAAATGCTAGCATGCTTACACGTTAAACTAAGATGGGGAACATGGTAAACATGGCCCCTAAATATCAGCTTGTTAGCATTGTAACTCTCAGCATGTTAACATGCTGACTTTAGCATCCAGCTCAAAGCATTGTCGTGCATAATTATTAATAAAAGCTGCATCTGATCTGTTTCAGGTGGGATACAGCAGGTCAGGAGCGGTTCAAGTGCATCGCTTCCACGTATTACAGAGGAGCACAAGGTGAAATTGGCAGTGCATTATAACACCTCTCACCTTTGACTGAAGACTGAAACAGTGTTCTCTCTCTGAATGGTGACAAACTGAACATGTGCTATTTGATTTACTTCTGTTTGTACTGTTTGTCTCCAGCCATCATAGTGGTGTTTGACTTAAGCAGTGTGAACTCGTTAGCACATGCCAGGTGAGGAATATCACATTATGATCTAATGATTGTACCATTAAAAAAACATTAAAAGTGATATAATGACATGTGTTTGTGTGTTTTTTCTGTGTGTGTGCATGTGTGTATTTAGGCAATGGCTGGAAGATGCTATGAAGGAAAATGACCCATCCAGTGTTTTACTGTTCCTTGTGGGCACTAAGAAGGACCTTAGTGTGAGTGCAATTTGTCCGAAATTACAAAAAAATCTGTGAAGCTAAAGTATTAGACTTTTTTATGTTTTAATTTAGTTTCATGTAGTTTCTGTTTTTTGTAAAGTAACTTAAGTAACTGTCCTGTTAATATCTTACTTACTTTTACTTTATGATAACCTAAATTGAAGCTGAAGTGATTCGATTGGTCGATGGACAGACTATTTTGAGAGTCGATTTGAGCTAAATTCTCTGATTCCAGCTTCTCAAATGTGAATATTTTCTGCTTTATTTTTCCTCTGTGGCAGTAAAGTATCTTTGGGTTGTGGATTGTCGATTGGGACAAAACTAGACATTTGAGGACGTCCCCTTGAGCTTTAGTGAAGTAATTTTTTCGACCGACCAACCAATCGATTAATATAAAAAATCATCTGCAGAATCATTAGCAATGAAAGGCTTGTTGTTTTTTTGCAACACTTTCCTCTTCTTCGCTGTTCCCATCTCCCTCTCTCTTTTTGTGTTTCTCTCAGTCTCCTGATCAGTTGGTTCAGATTGAACAGGAAGCCATCAGACTCTCTGAGGAAATCAAAGCAGAGTACTGGGCCGTGTCTGCAAAGTCAGGTGGGAATCAAACACACAAATCCCAGTCTCCCACCAGCATGCATCGGACTCAGTTTTCTCCTTTTGTCTTGTTAAACTCTTCTCTCTGTCGTCTTTATTGTTTCAGGCGATGGAGTCAGAGATTTCTTCTTCCGTGTGGCCTCTCTGACTTTTGAGGCCAATGTTCTGTCTGAGCTTGAGAAAAGTGGGTCGAGGCATGTTGGTGACATTATCAGTAAGTCAGTTCACGTCCAAAAAAATGTCACTATTAAGAGGGCTGTGCCACATTTTCGGCTATGTGTTTGATTGGTTTGCCAAATAATTCTCCATGAGAACAATTGTTTGTCCAAATGTCAAGTTATCAGTAATGATGATACTTTTGTTTTTGTGGTTTGATACTTATTTACTCTGGAACTCAAGCGCAGAGGTTTCAGATTTTTCCCACAGAAACCTTCCTTCACGTGTACTTGAGGCATAAAAATGAGTTTTTCTTATGACGCAGATGAACCCAGGTGCATGGCTCTTGCATGTCTCATCTCTCATATGGTTGAAATCAAACATTATTCTCTTTGTTCTCCTTCTTGTCTATAAATACCATGAACAAATTAAAACGTTAGTCCATCATTCGGTACCATACAACCTCTGTACCCATCTAATGTACTGAGCCTCACACCTGTCAGTTACTACTGAAGATGTAAATCTTTTCAAACATGTAAATTCTGCACTTGCTGTGGATTAACAACATTTTGTGCTCCACAGAAAAATTATTTTTATTTTATTTGAAGGATTTTTTTAGAGGCCTGGACATATAAAAGCATCCCGTTTTTTCAAAAGGAAAGTAAGAAAAACGTTCTTTCTCATCCATTTAATCATCTTGTGACTGCTGAGATTTATTCCAGGAGCCACTGCTCTGGTGGATATTTACATCTGCATGAATGTGAAACTAACTAATAATAAATTGCAGTTCATCATGATGAAGGAAGACCCAACACTGTGCCTCATTCATTTGTCTTTTAATAGTTTTTAGGTTATTTTGTTAATAAGATCAGTTAATTGATTTGGCTTATTTGTGGGATTTGTTCACAATACATACAGATATAAACTAATGCTGGCCTTATCATTTAAACCTTTCCTACACCAGCTCACCTTTTATCACCTTTTAAAAAAAAATCTAAATCTGCTCTATACAGGGATCACAGACAGCACAGAGAACGATCACAAACCCACCAAGAGGAAACCCAACTGCTGCTGATGAGAGCCAAGTGAAGTGAAGTCACCATCTGGATACACTGAACCATCACAGCCACACAGAAGGACACACTGAACGGGAAAACTAAACTGAAATATGGACTCAGTTTGCTCAGTGTGGACACAGATATCATGAATAGACCCCCCCCCCCCCCAAAAAAAAACCCCTATGTCATCAACTACAGTACATGATGTTACATTAGTGGCACTGAGAGGGTATTTGTAAAAACTAAAGTTGGAGGTTTGACATAATGAATTCTGAGTAGTAAACAAGTCAGTCAGCAGGATGACCTGAATAGTGTCTCAGAAATGTTTGTTCTGTTGACCAGGGCTACAACAAATACAGCTTTGTGATGTGCTTGGCTACGTAATGATTTATCAAAAGAGGAAGATTATTCTCAACTGGATTTTTTTTTTTTGGCAGCATACCACCATTAAATTGCACTTGCTTGATGCTTTCATAAACACGTTTCTTATCTGTTTCTCTGGCAAAATGTTTCTCCTTTTATGGATGAAATGTCAGAACCAGACTTAATGCATTTTTTTTGGTTGCTTCACTGGTCTCCTGTCATGTGACTCTGTACCGCTAATGTGATGCGTACGCTGGCTCCCATGACCGCGATCATACTCACAAACGCATCTCTCTCCTCTGACATAAGGGCTCTCATGATCTTGAAAATACAGGGATTGTTTGCAGGGACAGAAATTAGCGGCAAGTTTCATCTGAGGCCAATTGATTTTCTTGCTCAGTCCAGTCAGACGGGAGGAAGTAGTGTTGCTGAGTGCTCATTAGGATGCCTTCATAAACCTGCATGTCGTCTTGTGTCCCATCAAAAGTAGATATACTTTTATTATAGCTCATAGATTATGGATTGTAAATAAACTGGTTTTAAATCACTGCGTTGCCCCTTTCCTCCTAAAAAAAATCAGAAAGCTGGATGGTGTTAACACAAGCAAAAAGATGGGAAAAAATTCTTCACATTCTGTTCCCAGATAATCATATTTCTACCATGAAGAAAATCAAGAATGCAAACACACCCACACACATCACATGTCCATGTTTGTTTCCCAAATTAGCATGAACAAGCCTGAAGAAGGGTTTAATATGAACACTTTTATTAAAGGGATCACAGGTAGAAAAGGTCATCAGCAGTGCCAGACATAATTTCTCTCTCGATCACCAACTGCTGCCGACAACCAATCACAGCCTCATCGAGAAAGATATGATATATTAATCTGGCAAGAGGCGTAAAACCAATTGAGTTTACTCTAAAATCGTTATTAAATATACCAATATGCATATTATGGGACCATGATACTCTTGCACACTGCAAAATGAAGCACATCATTGAATACCAGCGCTGCTTGTTTGTACTGTGGCACAGCAGAAAAAAAGAAAGGATGCATAAGTCAAATAGGGATGCAGAGTGACCTTAAACTGGGGTACGACGATCACAAAAGATGTCTTTTCAACAATGAATTCATTCTACTGAAATAACTGCGTGCAGTTGAGAGTATTATACAGAATTAGGAATATAAACACAGTGGATAGTCAGTTTGATAGTATCGTCTGCTTATAGTGTTATGGTTTCTTTTAAAATAATTAAAACTTATCCACTGAAACATCTTAATCTTCATAAACATATTTTTGTGAAGAACACCTGTCCTGATATGTAAACTGCATTTTTTGGGGGTTCATCCTGTTGGATCTTGGACAAGTGGAAAGTGATACTATCTGGGACTGAAATGCAGCAGTGGTGTACGATGATAACTGGATGTCATGTTTAAGTAAACTTCTAAAGTTTCCCTCTGACAAACTACCATGAACGCTCTCTTGACACAGCGAGGTAAGCCCACTGGGAAACTTTGTTGCTAAAATCAACAGCTTTAAAACGTGGACTACATTCTTATGCATAGCCTCGCATGAATTTATACCAATTAACCAAAAACAAGCACTTTTACCTTTGTGTGACATGACGTCCACTCATTATTTTCAGATAGAGTTTACAATACATTGGACTATATACAGGAGCCAAAATACAGCCAACTGATCATAATACAGCATGTGGTACAGACAAGTAGTAAGTCATGTATGACAGAAACCCAAGCTGACATTAAACTTCCTCCTTGAATTAATTTTGCTTCTCAAATCAGTCTTGTCCCTCACACTCGGCGTGTGTTTGTGTGTGCGTGTTAAAAATGTGCAGAGTGGAGGCTTAAGATTGAAACAGGAAAAAAAACAAGTCTTTATTCATTCTGACGCATTCCATACAAAATTCAATTTCCTGATTGGCTTGGCAAGGCGCTCTTTTGGCAACAGTTCGCAAAAACCCACCAACCCTTAAGGAGGAAGAGTGGGTTCTTCAAACTGTAACTGTGCCCCTCTGTCAAAACCATTCATGGATCAAACTAAAACAAATCGCAAAAATAAGGATAGCAGGACAGCTCGTATGACAGTCTGTGTAGGTCCATATCCTATATGTAACTGCTGTCAGATATTTCAAGTTTTTCGTTTTTTTCATTGTACTGACTTTCTGTGTGACATATACAGTGTTAGTCTGACTATACAAAACACTTTGCAGCCAGAGGAGTTGGCTGGAGGTGAGGAGGTGAAACATTCGGGATGAGAGTGTAGACAGGAGGACAAGAGGAAGGCATGAGTTGAGATGGGCCATGATACCAGACTGATGAACTGGAACTACAATAATAAGAGACGGAGAGAACGTATGAGTGGAGTCAGCTGGATGGACTGTGGGACAGACAAACGGTGGAGGGTTGGGTGGGTTATCCAGATGAAGAAGCAGTACAAAGGATGGAGTTGGGCAGGGAGGGAGGGGGATGTGTCAACGCCCCCCTACATGTCCTATCGATCCATTTCATCCAGCAGGGGTGTGGCGTCTCCGGCGATGGACATGGGTGTGCTCTCGATCATGGGGCTGGGGGATGGTCGTGGCGTCATCCTCTGGGCTTTCTTCCGTCCCTCTGCTTCTTTCTCCTTCAGCCACTGCTCCGCCATCTTGCCCCAGTCCACTGCAGAGGTGTTGCTGCTGCTCGGCCTGCGGGGAAGGAGGACAGAGAGGGAAGTGTTTTAGTAAAGAGACAGCGTATGAAAGGAAGACAGGTTGAATGGCATAAGCTTTAAATTTAGCACCATCTAGTGGGCAGAAATAGTCATTGAATTTAAATGGTTGATCTGTGGACTACATACTATGAATGCAGCTGAAGGCTCATGTGATATAGAACACGTACATTTACACAATTTTTCTGTCATTTTGGATATTTTTGGTGAAAACATTTTTTTGCTTCTTTTGGCACCTTTTTCATTTAATGTTCATTAAACTTGGTACATGCCATATTTAGATTACCCCAAACAAAACACACAGAACTCTTAAACACAATTTGATTGCAACCAATTTTGTGAATATTGTAAATTTAGTCACATTGTACAAGTGTGTAACACTTGATGCAATTCAGCCCACAGGGGGAACGATAGTAAGATTATAACATGACATTTCAAAAGTTCTGTTGTCTTTAGTGAAATGACACCTGTAAACAGGAACTCCCTGAGCATGTGAATGGCATATTGAAAAATGGCACCAATAGCTCCACCTCGTGCCCACTTATTAAGTCCAATCACTTCAGCCTGGACTTACTTTGGCTGCTGCTGTGGTGTCCTTCCTCTGGATGACGTGGAGGATGACGGCGTGCCCGAGGAGTGGCCGTGGTGACTGCTGTGGCCGTGATGGCTGTGGTGTGATGCGTGGCCTCCGTGTGGGTGGGCGTGAGAGTGTGAGGACTGTGGGGTGGAGCCAGGGTACTGCGGTGTGCCCAGGGCCTGCTGGCTCGGAGTGGTGTAGGAGTAGCTGGGTGTCATCATGGGCGTGGCAATGGGCTGCTGAGGTGTGGCAAACACCTGCAGAGGAAGAGGTACAGCTAATGAACTGGGCTCATTAAGGGACTGGAGAAAATCCATGTCAATACTAAACAAACTAATTAGCTAATTTTAAAGGAAAAGTTCCAAGTCTGTCTTAAAGTAAGAGTCAGGAGCTCATGTGATTTTTGCCTTAATCTTATGCCAATATTGTTTCATAATGCAAAATGCAAAAATGCAGAAACAGAAACTTCAGGTTTCCTACAACCTCTTTCCTTTCACAGTCAGTAATTCTTAACTTTAAAAACTGCACTCACATGATAAGCAGAGGAGCTCCCTCCTCCTCCTCCTCCTCCTGTGCTGCCACCGTAGCCGTACTGACTGGATCCCCACTGTGCGGGGGTGGTGTTTGGGTTCTGGCCCTGGCCTGTGACTGCAGCGATGGCACTGAACATCTGAGAGGTCATGTTGCGTGGGAGGGCGTTGACAGCTCGCGTCAAGTCTGGGGAGGAAATAATACGTTAGGAGATAGAAAAAAAAATGTCCAACAACTCTACTTGTACTGACAGTGTATATTTTTGCTTGTGGAAGGAAGAGATAGGGACTGACCTGCAATGTTGATATTTGCTGGGGTTGCGTTCAGGGATGCAGGTGTCCTTGTTCGACTGCTGTTGCTGGGCGTGATGCCTTTGACAGAGGAGAAGATGTTAGAAAATCACTCACTGTATATTTCAGCAGCTGTAAGATACACTATAACCCATAAATACACTTATACTTATACTTCTTATACCTGGAACAGGCTCTTGGTAATGGTCCTTAAACCAGCGGAATAAACCATTCACTGTAGGAAATATCTGTGAACGGTAACGGAAGCCATCCGGGGTGATGGTCACATATTCAATGCTGTTAAATAAGAGAAAAGGGGAAATTGACTTTCAGTCTGGAGGCATGTCAACTTTTCTGTCAATCAAACGAGAAACCATCTGATAGAAATGTATTGGTAGTGGAGCAGCTGTGTGGAAGAGTGGACCAGAATGGTGAAGTGTTGAGTGATTTGGCATGACAACTGATATGACTCAGAAAGATTTAAATTTACAAATATGAGTTTCTGTAGCAGCTACAGACCTCTGTATATCACCATATGTCACTGACATTTGTGAGTATTTACACCACTGAATCATATCATCTGCTGTTTCTGTGGTTTACTGTAAACTTGTGGAAAACCAACATCAAAAATGTAAGTTTTAAGTCTGCTTCCACTGAAAACAGTCTGATTTGTGTATTTGATATTTTCCACCTATGGCATCATTAAAGCGAGTAATCAAAAATCAGAGGAAACAAGAACATTTCTGCTCACCGTGGTTTTCCACGAGGCTGGTAGCCCAGTATGAACTTTCCTGGCAGGTCTTTACATGCCGAAATAAAGTAAGGAATAAAAGTAGGCTTCTCCCTCTTCGTCTTAACCAATAACTCCTCCATTTTCTATCAAAGACAGAACAAGACAAAAGAGAGATATGACAGATGCAACTAGAGGAAACAACAGGTAGTAGATCGAGATTAGTTGTCTGACGGGTTGCTAAAATAATTATAAGAATGTTATTCAAAAGATGACTAAATACTGTGAAATAATATGATGATGTAAAGAAAGACAATCAGCACATACCTCCTTGCTGCCCCCGTGGCACTCCTGAAAGTACTTATGCCCCAGTAGATCTCGGGCAAATGATGCCATTGGCTGAATGTAGCGAGCCGTGATTTCATCCAGATCTTCAAACTCCTGCAGAGAATTAAAGAAAGTCTTAAAGAACAAACAGCAGCCACCACAAAACTGATGCTTCAGAACACATTGTCTTCGTTTGTTTAAGATGCACAAGCCAATTCTAAACAAAGAGCAGAAGGGAACAACTTACTTCACTGTTGATCCAGAGAGTGTGCCCTAAGCTGAATGCATTCTCTTTGCCTTCTTCTCTCACATCCACGTGTTGGTAGATACCATCAGCCACCTACAAAACATCATACAGAATCAGACTGGAATACACTGTGTCAAACATCCATGTTTAGTCAGTGTACTATCTACATTAAAGTGCTCTCATATTGTGAGTGTACTTAATCTCCTGTCATCCGTTACTGTTAAGCTTTGCCTTTTGTTACCCTGCATCTTTTTTCTGCATCCATCCATCCATTCAGTTGTATTTTTTTATTTCACCCTTTACTGCTCATCTGTACCCTTCTTTCTGTTTCTTACTTTCCAGGTGACGGTGAGGTGGTTCTCTCCCTTGCTGCTGGGTCTGATAATCAAGTCTCCTTGGTCTAGGGCCTCCATCATCTTCTCTGCCTGGTTGAAACTGATATTGTGGAAGTTGGGGTGGGCGATCACACGCTTTATGTATGCTGGAGAGAGAGAGAGAGAGAGAGAGAGAATGCAAAAAGCAGACAAATAGTGTAAGGACTATGATGTAGGAATATGAATTGTTGGATAAACTGTTAGGATACTGTCCTAACCGGAAAAAGGAAAAAATCCCCAAAAAGCAATTTGAATTCAAAGAACTCTTAAAGCGATGGTTTGGCTTAATTTCGACCTAACGTCAGCAGAGTAAAAGCCATCAGGTAAGTGTTTATTTCAATAAACTCCTGGTGTACTTACAAACTTTTCAATGCATCGATTTATTAGTAAAGACCCTATTTGGACTACTGTAGAAGTTTGATAACAACCCAGGCTTTATTAGTGGGGTCATTTACGAGATACACTGGTGGTCCTGTTAGCGCCTGTACTAAGCCATTCGGCTGATAGCTCTAACTCAAGTATTTTGTGACCAAATGAAAATAAACGGCTGAGGCGCTGATTAGATAGACCTCATGGTGCATATGGCGCTAGGTCGAAATTACGCTGAACCATCGCTTTAATCCTGTGATTATACTAACGTGTTCGTTGCTGTTTCTTCTTAAGCTCCTCCTCGTGTTTTTGGTCTTCGGACTCTGTGTCAAAGTCATAGTAGGTGTCCTTCGGGAGCTTCCACTCGTTGGCCTTGTCCATCAAATCTGAGGTGCGGCATGTTAGATCCACACTGAATTTCTCAATGTCGATTTTCATGATGCGGCAGTGAACTGTCATGCCCACCTGAAGGAGCGGAGACAAGAAGAACACATACGTATTACACAGATGCCATAATCGAAGGAAACAAGACAGGCAGATCAGAAATGCAACAATCACACATCTGTCGAGTTTGGATAATGCTATTGGTCCTAAATTTTTGAAGGTGAGATTAAAAAACGAAAGAAGAAAAAAAACTGAAAAGTGACAGCAAAGCACATCCAAGGATGACAAGAATAACCATGTCCCACCTTCACCCTCTCCTCAGGGTGTTTGACCACTTTGTCACTGAGAAACTTGGTGGGAATGAATCCCTGGACGCCGTTATCTAATCTGGACCGCACTCCAATAGCCTGACCTGGACAGGAACCGCTGTCAAAGTGGTTCCACACCTATCACAATGGACCCAAAACAAGAAAACATTTTGATATCAGACTGTCAGCTGTTTTCCAATGTCCAGGTGTACAAAGAAACAAAGTCAAGTGTCTCTGGTACCTCGCTGAGTTCTGGGAAGTTGTCCTGCTGACAGAAGGGACACTGCCACAGACCCGTGGAGTCGTTACGGATGGCCTGGTCGTAGCTCTCTCCCTGAGGCCGCCGGTGAGCAATACCAGTTACTACGCTGGTGATCAGCTTACCTGGAAGTGCACAGTAGGAATGCAGAAGAAGGTATTAAAAACATCAACCAGTCTAAAACTAAGTCAGACTATAGAGCTTAATTTCTATTCAATTAGTGGTACGTCAAGAGCATCAGTCCATTTTAAAAGGTCATGTGTTATTACTTAAGTGCCAACTGCTTAGGCTGAGTACTGAGAGTTAGGAATTCAATATGAATTATTGATGTTTGATTAAGTTTAATTCAAGAGATAAATGGGTGTGCCTCAGTGCAGTGTGTCTTACCAATATAAAAGGTCTCTGGAGTCTCCTTGGTGAGCATGTTGAATACCTCCTCAGTGTTTGGGACTCTGTAGGGAACTCTGAGGTCTTTATATCTGCAGCTCAACTCTGCACGAATATCATACAGAGTAATTCCCTTGTTGCCATAACCCTGCAGGGATAAAACCAAAAAGAAAACAAAAATTATGACAACGCTTGGAGAGGTGAGAGGATGTAAAAGATGGCTTATGTTTCTTATGGCTTCATTTTGTCAGGAGTCAAAAATTAGAGAAGAAAAAGAAAAAGATGTACACAGTATTCTGCTGCCAAATCATTAAAATTCATCAGCACCTTGCAAAGTGACATCTCAACAATTCTCTTAGTCTGACTGATCAAGATCCAGAGCAACATACATATTTTTTTCCCAGACTGTTACTTTGGCTGCAGAATGTTTTGTACATTTCTACAGTCAAAGACACACACACACACACACACACACACACACACACTAACCTGTCTCTCGAGCTCTTCAGCGAAGGCATCCAGGTCCAGATCTTTGAGACGCTCCGGATTTTCCAAGATCTCCTCCAGAGCTCCAGCTGGGTTGGCGTCTTCTGCCGACTCATCATACTCAAGGGCGTCGACAGCCATCTTGCGGGCCCACTCATAAGTCTCAGGGTGGACACGAGACCCATCCAGAACCTCAATGTAGGAGTCAGTACTGTGTGGAGAGTTTAAGAGAAGAAATAACAATGCTGATTCAAAATGACCCTTGCAAAGTGCTAAATGGTGGATCAGACTTTAGGAGAACAATGTGACATGATCATGCATGCAGAGAAAGGACAGCACAAGATCCTGGTCTCTACGGACCTGTCTCCAAGCGATGCAGTGTCGATCTTGATGAAACCAGCACAGTTGATAAAAACCTTGGGCCCCATGTGACACATTGTGACCAGCTGGGTTCTGTTTTCCAGACGAGTGTTGTTCTGCTTTAGAATCTGCACAAATAAATATACCACGAAGGTTATGAGATCATCAGATCAGACACGATAATCACAGATGTGAACACTTTATGTCTGCAGCACAAATGCAAAACAAAATGAACCTTGAGCAGGTGGGAGCCCTTCCTTGGTCCCAAACCGCAAACATACTGGACCAGGCTCTGAGTGTGAGGATGGGCGATGGCCTTGTTCACATCCACTCCAACCTCATTGACTCGATTGATGAATTCACAGTAGAGAGCACAGAGAAGATCCTCCTTCACCACATGTTCCTGAGAAAGAGAACAGAGAGGAAAAAAATACACAGATGGTTTCACAAGGCTGAGCTGTATTAGTCATGTTTCACTTGATATCTACAAAGTTCAGTTTTAATAGCAGTTATTGTTCAAAGAGATGAGATGCTGGAATTCCCATTATCATCATCTCAATGTTCACTGATTAGTTGATACATTATCTATCAGACCAGACTGAACAGATTGTTGAGTGGTAGACATAAAATGGTAGGAACTGGTCAGAATTGTGACACAACAAACAACTGCCAAAAATCACATCTGCCAACATTTCTAATTGTATCATTAAACAAAAATAATTAAAAAAAATGTTTACGTCATGTCATAGAAAATACAAATATCCACCATTTTCTTCCATCTCTCACCTGCAGTGGGTGCAGTTTGAGGCAGAGAATGTCATCGTCAGTGCTGCAGACCTGAGCGTACTCTATCAAGGGATCCTGGATCTTCCTAGCTATCGACACAGCCTGTCGCAGCAATGGAGGGTAATCCCTATAATCAACCTTCACAAACAGACAGCAGATGATATGGAGAAAAATGAGCAGTGTGAGGAATGAAAAATATTTTGCTCTGCCACAGTCCAACGATGAAACCACTGATGTGGTATGGATAGTAAGGTGAGGCATTAACTAGTTACCTCAGACTTCTTGCTGTTCATGTACAGTGTGGCCAATTCATTGTCAACAAGTTCCACTCCCACAGCTGGCAGAGCGGACTCTTGCTCAAGCTCGCTGATAGTCCTCTTGAAGTCCTCCATGATCATTTGGGCATCTCTTCACACACATGGGCAATAATTACAGAGAGAGTTTACACCTCAACTCCACTACAACTGTTCCAAATGTATACATGAAGCTTTCAGCATAGAAAGGAATCAATTATTTACCTGGTCTCCCCAGCAACAGCTACCACATGAGGTTTCTTGCTGGACAGAAACTTCTTTAGATTTTCAATGTCCTGGTTCTGAGGATGACACACACAAATGAGTCAAGGATCACGTTCTTCTATAACAGAAAAACAGCCGTTAACTGCATATAAGTAATTGTTTTTTTCTGTTTGTACCTTCTTCTCTCTCTCATCCTCCCTGAACGCATTCCTCCTTTTCATGAAGTAGGGCAGACGCAGGAAGTCCACCACCTCCCCTTCTCCATTGATCAGAGCACAGAAAACTGGAGTATCTCTGTCAGAGCACAGTTTGTACGTAAGAAGCTATGTTGTTATATAAGTGTGTCGTCAAACATCTTCTTGGCCACAAACATTACAACAGTATATCTCCTACACAGAAGAGCGACTGATATATCTGAGATAAAATACAAATACTGTGGGCACAAACCTGCTGGGTGCATAGGCAACACCAAGCACCCGAATGCCTTTGCCCTGACTCTCATCCATCAGATCATCGTCTTCCTCAACCTGCTGATCTGGCCTATAAGGAGCCACCTTAAGCCAGTTATACAACCGGCGACAGCAGGACTACAAGAAGAAAATGGAGTACAACAGAGAGTTCATAATGATTTCTAAGGTTAAAAAACATACAAGTATACATAGTTTAACAATTTTCAGACAAATTACCCTGACAATGCTCTCCTTGGCCTCAGCGACCAGTTTGCTCTTGAGCTCCTTGGCCATCTGAGGGTATAGGAACTGAGTGAGAGATCGCTCTATAGCTAAGGTTCGCTGCCTGTTCCACTCCTGCACCTGGTGACTGAACTCGTCCCTGTAGTAAAACTGTTTGATCTCATCAAAGTATGTCTGGTCCCCAGCGAACCTGAGGAGAAGCAGAGGGAAGGCACAGAGAGACGCAGAGTCAGAGAGGAATGCCTCAGTATTACCAGAGTCATAATTCAAAAGCTCTGTGTTTTGCTGACAAGGATGCAGATAAAAACATAAGCTGCATCTTAAAATTTAAAGGAATTAAACTCAGGGGACCTATCCTACTTGCCAACCCTCCTTTCCTGCAACATCCAAACTAGGTTTCTATACAGATAAAAATGGCACAACACTTAGTTACATCAGATCCTGTACATGATCAGGCCAAGGAAAGTGCATGAACACCAAAACAGAAATTAAACAACCTGGGAATATTTGCATATTTATGATTTTCCTCATCTGGTACCAAGTCCTATGTCTGTCACAAATGTCTGGACAATGGAGTTTCATTAAATACTTACCCTTTGACCCCGATAAGGTCTATACAGATGTCAATGGTAAGCAGTCCCTCGTCCTCTGCCAGGCACATCTTCAAGAACTGATCCCCGTTCAGCTCTTTTACAGCCTTGTTCTTCAGATACTTGAAGGAGTAGGCAAAGTGAGCCTCGTCTATTTCCTACAAGAAGTAAACAAATAGCAGAGCAGGTTTAGGATAGTGTTAAGGAAACTTTTTTGCTTAGGATTAAATGTCTTTTTTTTTTTTGTTGCGATGAAATGTTTAAATACCTTTTTGCCTTTCTTCGTAGGCTTGATGTTGATCTTGGCCCTCTCCTGAAAGGTCTGTCGGAGAACGTGTCTGACCAGAGGTTCTCGAGCAATCTGCATGGCCACCATGTACCTGGTCCCTTCCAGCACAGCCTCAGGAGTGCTGAACTGACTGCAGACATAATCTTTGGCCAGCTCTACAGGCTCAGCGGGGAACTGCTCTGTCTCGTGACGCTGGTAACTGTCTCTCAGATTTTCTCCAAACTGCTCTGGAGTCAACCCAAACTTTTTAGCCAGGCCATCTGCAGCAAGTAACAAACAGACAAACAAGTTAAAGTACAGAGTAAGGTAACTGGACAGGGCTGGTTTCCATCTACCCTTGGTGTTATTCTGTTCATGGAATAAATATATATATACACACACCAGTGGCACTGAAACACTGGTATTATGGTGTGCTGGATAAAAACCAAAGACTAACCAAGTCCCACGCTCTGACAGATGCTGTACATATCCCTTCGAGACGCCAGCTTCAGGTCAGGTCCTTTCTGTTCCTCTTCTTCTTCCACCTCCAATTCCTCCTCATCACCTTTAGGAGGGAGCCCATCAAAATTAGTCTTGTTGTTAATCATTAAAACCGGGCAAGCACTTGCTACACAACAATTGTGGAGTATCCATCCATCATCATTTACAAAACTAGCCCATTGAGCAACTTCCATCTTACCATCCTCTGTCTCTTCTTTGATCTTCTTGAGCCTCTTCTTGCCGGCCTTAGCGGCATTCTGCATCTTGGGAATGTCTCGGCCATAGTAGAGCAGAAAGTGGTTGTACACATCACCCAGCTCTTCAAGCGTCTGCACATCTTTCAGTCTTACAGAAAAAGAGAAAATGGGTTTGAATAGGACAGAAAACAAGTAGCAAGGACAGGTGTATAGCACGGTTTATTGTATGTTTATTTCCTGCAGTCACAACCAAACACACTACGCAAGAGATGATCTGTAATTATTTCAGTCTCAGCCCTCCAGTGTTACAACGACATACCTTTCCATGTCAGCGGTGTCCAGAGGACGGATGCCGTCAGCTAAAGGTTTGTCAGGGTCTGCAGAGATCTGCTCAAATTGGAAGGACTGCATCTTCTGGAACAGACGGGTCAGGTTCTGCTTGCGGGTCTTCAGTTGAGTCCACTGGTAGGTGAAGATTGAAAATGTAAGTCACAAAACCAGAACTAGCATACAGATGTGAGGTTAAAGACAGAATTATTCTTACTTATTTCAAATAATGCTGAAGAATTCATTTAAATGTTTACAAAATGTATTCAACAAGTGATAACTATAGGATTAGAAATACACCAACTGTACCTTTTCATCCCACTGCCACACCTTCCACAGGTCATTGATGTTTAGCTCTGGCTCCACATATTCTTTCCTGTAAAAAGCTATGAATGGAACCTGGAGAAAAAAAAATAGATAAAATGGTTTATTTACAACAGCACAGTTTGCATCCTGAGAGGGTTAACCCTGAATGAAGGGAACAGTTGATGCACATCACATGAACTCACTATACCTCAAACTGTTGATTCCTCATGAAGTTGAGAGCCTCTTTGATCTTGGCAATTGTGCTGGGGCCTTTCCTGCTGAAGTTTGTGGTGGTCCCTCTGTCAAGATAATCTGTGCTCTCCTGTTTAGGTCAAAGAAAAAATGTGAGATCTGACTAAAAATCCAAGAAAGTTCATTGTGCATTCTCTTTTTCTGAGTGTAAATGGCAAAGGCCGTACCTGCATGGAGATAGTTAGGGTGGAGAAACCATGTCTGAAGATCCACTCGGCTTCCTCTTCCAACTCATCATCTTCAGCAGGTTTAACAGGGATGGACCTTAACTAAAAGAGGGAGAACAGAACGACATTCAGAAAGACGAACGTGAAGAAGGTGCTCTGTGAGGGATCTCACACGACCACACGGTATTTCAGTGATCGTGCAAGATTTCGCCGATGTTTACAGCTTTAGCAGCAGTAGCAGCAGAGTAAAAGCCATCAGGTAAGTGTTATTTTAATAAACTCCTGGTGTACTTACAAACTTTCCAATGCATCAACTTATGAGTAAATACCCTATTTGTACTACTGCAGAAGTTTGACAACAATCCAGGCATCATTAGTGGGGTAGTTCACAAGATAGACTGGTGTATCCCACTAGCGCCTTTACTAGCTCTAACTCCCTCAATTTGCGACGAAATTAAAAAAAAAGGGCTGAGAGAGTGGACGTCAGACGTCATGGTGCATATGACGCTAGGTCGAAATTACGCCGAACCATCGATTTAACTGCTGATTCATAAATACAGAGAACATCGGCAAAGTAAAAGCAGTCATTATAAACATATATGTCCCATATAAGAATGTAACAACAGTGCAAGCATCAAAAACACTGGAACAGATTAACAAACACACACCTGGAACCTCTCGGGCATGTCTGTGGAGCGGATCTCATTGTCTTGGTCAGTCATGTGACTACTTTCCAGCTCACTGGGCTCGTAGATCTCAAAGATGCTCTTCCTCCCTTGCCTCCTCTTGGTCTGTTTCTTGGGTCTGTCCCAGCCCTCTTCATCCTGGTCCTCTTCCTCCTCCTCACCCTGGTCGTAGGCATCTGCGTCAAAGTCAGCAAAGTCGAAGTCGCCACCAAAAATCTCCTGGGCCTCCTGGAGGGCTCTGTGGGAGGATCAAGTGATGAGAGGTAGCAACAATTATGTATTTTTCTTAATTCATGTCTTAATGTAGCTTGCCGTTTTTTGTTTATCATCTCTTTGTTTTCTTAATGTATCAGTATTTTTAAATTGAAAGATGTGGGTGGTACTTGATTCTTGCTAGAACATTAAAGGCAGTAAGGAAAATGGCAGTGAAAACAAGAAAAAAAAGTTTCTTACCCTGCAAAATATTATTTTTTAAATTATAAAGCACAAAAAGATTTAGTGTAAACCAGGACACTCACGCATCTGTGTATCCTGAGAATTTCTTGCCCCTCTTTTTGGTGATGGGTTGGCCATCATCATCCACAATAAAATCGTCTATATCTGTAGAACAAAAGTACAAATTATAAAATTCATCTTTTGTATACCACATCAAACTAATTTCCATTATCAATATTTTATTGACCTGCTTTTTAGATATTCAAACACAGATCTAAAAAAATCCTTCATTCCTGCCATACCTGACTCCTCATCCTCTCCTTCCTCGTCATCATCTTGTTGCGGAAGAGGTTCATCGGCAGTCTCACCGTCCTCCAGCTCGCCCTCTCCATCAGCATGGAAGATTTCATCTGCAATTAAGTCCTTCTCATCATCATCTTCTTCATCGTCGTCCAGTGTTTTCACACGGTCATATTTCTTCTTCTGTAAAAGACAAAAGGTGCAGAATCAGCATCGCTAGCTTAGACTTTTTCCAAGACTACAAAAATTAACTGGAAAGATTGGAGGTTGAGCTTAATGTGAGAAACTTACCTACAGAGAAAATAGTGATGAAAAACGATTCTTACCCTTCGTTTCACTTTAACACCCAAATTTTCCTCAATAAGGTCAAGATCATCATCATCCAGGTAGTCGTCATAATCTGCAAAGAAGATAAGTGTCAGCTGGAGGACACAACTTCTAGGCTTAACAGCCTACATTAAAAAATGCTTTCAAAAGCAAAGTAACATCATCAGGTGTTTTTTCCCCTTCAGCATCAGTGTTGACTTACAGCATCAGTCTATCTGTATCACACCTCAACACCACAATGACTCTAAGCCCATATTTTTAGATGGCAAAGATATGTTGGGCAAAGCAAAAAATATGAATTTATTATTATATGATTATACATCACACCAGTAGATACCAACAAATGTACAAATCAGTGCTTACCTTACCTTACCTTACCTACATTAATATATTATTTTTTGAAGTTCGTACTTCAAAAAATAAGCACTAACAGCACTAACACTGTAAATAAAGACTGGACTTAACAACTCAACAAACCCAGATAATATTCAGTAATACAGAATGGACACTTCACAACCAACTGTAAATGTGCTGTTTTTAGCTTTTTCAGCACCAAAGCGTGAATATAATTTACAGTTTAATTGCAATGATAGACCACTCACAAAGACAAATAACAGTGTTGGTGTTGTTTTTGTTATTGAGAGCCATGCTGTGGCTGATGGGAGCTCAGAGAATAATGTGACCGAAATATGATTTGACTAAAACAGCAACCGACATAGAAAGATTCCAGGCTAGCACAACCTTTACATTCAGTCCAACCTGCAACAAGACACTGTATAATGGTTGCAACTCTTTAAAAACATCCGATGAACTTACTGCGCTTTTTACGTCGATGCCTAACTTCCTCTTCAGAGTCACTGCCACCTCCACTTCGATTTTTTTCTTGGTCTTCCTCTTCCTCTGCCTCCTCATCTCCATCATCAATCAGTCCACGTAAATTTCCTTGCTCATCCTGATCCTCCGTGTTCTCTTCTTCCTCTTCATCTGTTCAGAAATTACAGATGAGTCCACACTATCACACCGCCACACCTCTAACACACATACACAGAACCAAACGATTCAGGTCTTACCATCATCCTCCATAAACCTCTGGGTTTTCTTGGGCTTTAGGTCTTTCTCTTCAAACTCTTCCTCTGACTCCTCAGCCTCGCTCTCTATGAAGTCTGACATGACCGCAGTTCCTGAAAAGAAGTGCACAATGTTGTTAGACAACTTTCTAAACATCAGCCACACACTATATTCTACTTAAATGCAAAATCACAAATATAAAAGCTAAACACACACAATGACTCATGATATATTTTATAACACTATGCCGTAACTGTCCATACACCCCTTAACATCCAGTTTCCTTTCATTTCTCCTTTGAGAAGCTTCAAGGAATAATTGTTTTATCTCAAACTGACAGTATTACATATATATTCTTCATCAACTTGCTCCAGCTCTTCCTTGATGCTCTATGTTGACAATGTGTGACATCTTTAAACCCAAGACTTTTTTATGGCTGCTCCTTTCCATCAAATTGAAATATTCTGGATGTCTTCAGCATTATTTTGTGCATATTGGAACAGTAGTCAACCAGATTCGTTTGATATCTTTGTACACGTTGTCCTCTAGATATTAAAATAAGGCTGAATATTATCTGTCACCTATCATGGGTAATATTTGCTCAATATGACTTTTTTCTTTAACAACTCGATCATAACAGTGATATTTTACCTGGTGAACACATTACAAATAAAAGCTTCTTGGCATGACCACATCATTATTCAGTGTTTTAGCTTATTGCTCATGACAAGAAATATTAAATCTGTTACATAATAATCAACAACGAGTGTTCACATCTTAATTCGAGCTGGTGATGCGTTTACACGCTTCTATAGTATTATATGTCAGTAAATTACAAAAATAAAATACAATAACCTAGCAGGACACCTAAAGATGTCGCAATGCGCACACACACACACACACACACACAGATGACAGACTAAACACACTGCTTGCTCCCAATCTAACGCTAACACAGCATATCCATATTACTCCTTTAATGTAACATTAGCTGGTGAGCGACAAACCACGATGTTATATTAAAAAAAATACAGTAACTAACGTTAGCCATTATCAACCACCAGCTAGGCTCAAGTTAGCTTGACTGCAACATTTCACCTAGCAGGTTAGCTGGTACTCAAATTTCACGTTGCCCCTTTTAAACAATAGTGTAACTAACAACACGATAGCAGACAATGCAATAATAAACGAACTTAATGCACAGACATACAACGAGGCCTCAAATTAGCCAACTTCGCAGTCTAACGCTATCTTAATCAAGGCTTTGGCGTCTCACATCGCGTTAGCTTAGCATTAGCTAGCAACCACAACAACAGCTAACTGTCTTCGCCAGTTTTTAAGCAGCGCGACGATAAGCTCGCAAAAGGACCGTGTGAAATTGGACTTACACGTCTCACAGCGGTGGTGTAGCCCGTATCTATATATTTACAGTGATAATGGGGTTGTGTGGTGTGTGTTTTGTGTGTCGGGGGAGAGCTGTTGTACTTGTAAGAAAAAAATGGCCGAGAATGAGCGGCGTGATGACAATTCCGGGATGCGGTGAGAGGAACTTCCACCTTTCTCTTCAGAGCACGGTAACACCCCCTGCTGGTTTACATCAGCTTCAACATATACATAAGACTTCAAAACATAGAAAATGGTTGTTTTTAGTAGATATGCTGTCATATTATCATATAAAATCGAAAAAAGTCACATTGACGCCGACTACAGCTCAGAATAAACCAATACATAGCCGGATCCCTGCAGTGACCACCCCTGGCCGCTGGGGGGCGCTGTCTGTGTAGCCTCACGTTGGCGTACTGTACCGCTTTAATGACGTAGCGAAAAATAATACAAATCTGAAAGAGGCAGCTTGGGTTTTTCAGGAGGAATGGGTCACTTAAACTGCGCTGTTCTGCTAGGTTTTGTACCAATCATTTTATTATTGTTATCCTGTCTATTTGGGCTGTCAGTCGGTACGGAGCTGAGTTTTGTGACATGCGGGTCAGTCATAAAACTGTTAAATATTAAGCACAATGTGAGACTACACTCGCACGACGTACGCTACGGGTCCGGTGAGTTGGTTTTTTGTCATTAAGAGATTATTTACAGTAATAAACAGTTAAATTATGTTATTCACTAACTTCATGTGGCTTCAGTCATCTGTAATTAGAATTGTGTTGGACGATGGGAAACTGGAAATGACCGATTTCTGTGAACCTTTGTGCACAGAGTTGGTGTCAGTTTGACATGTAATTCATGTTGACTCCATTGTGTGTACAATTTCATAATGATTTGTGATATTTACAAATTTAGTGATAGAAAATATACAAAACATTGCATAAAAATCATTGGTTTTCCGTCCAAAATGATATCCTTTTTTGTTTAATCAGTATAGATAACAAAGAAGATTGAAGCCTTGATGGAAAAATAGAGTAGGGTAAAGTTAAGGGTTAACTTCCAGTAAATGTTTCACTAACCATTCCTTATTTAGTTGACTTTATGATTAAAGGGACATAAGAGGTGTTTAATATATGTATTTATGTCTTTTTTATTAATTTTTATGATGTGTAGTAGTTGTGTTGCATAGCCTACTGTATACCGTGTTGAATAAAGACTATCCAATTCACTCCAACATTGAACCACACACAACTACAAAATGTCATGTTATAACAATGTAATGCTCAGCAGTGATTTCAATTATAGTTTTAAAGTTAACTAAATCACCATCAATAAAATCCCTCCAACAGCAATAACTATGCTGACATGTTTGTAATTATAAATGTACTGCAAGCAATGTTTGAACTTTTTTATTGTGTTTCATTGTGGTTCATATTTTTTATGCAAAGGTAATTTATTCCTATCCCTGCCACCACAGCCCCTAAAGAAATATGTTGGTATTAAATCTAGGCAAGCAACCACATTGGCTGTAGTATTGAAGGCATGAATCCCCCTCCCACATCCTTACAAAGGTGGTCTTAGAGATACTTAGATACTCATTGACTTTGTTGTTATAATTATTATGTGAGATTTTCACATCCTCAAACCATGATCAAAACAAGAGGACTGGCTGCTTTCTTCATTAACTTAAATAGACTACTGTATGTAGTCAAACACCTAGTTTTGTTGTGTACTTTGAGTATCTCTGTAATAGTTCTCTGTTCACTGTGTGTGTGTGTGTGTGTGTGTGTGTGTGTGTGTGTGTCACAGGCAGCGGGCAGCAGTCTGTAACAGGAGTGACTGCAGTGGAAGACAGTAACAGCTACTGGAGCATTCGTGGGTCAAGTGACACCTTTTGCCATAGAGGAACCCCAGTCAAGTGTGGGCAGACGATCCGCCTCACTCATGTCAACACAGGCCGTAACCTGCACAGTCACTACTTTACATCCCCGCTCTCCTCTAATCAGGTGAGGAAAGAGTAGAGGTTTGGTGTTATAAGAGGGACTATCCTCACAGCTCTCTGCAGAGATTTGGAAAAGGATGTTAGGGTTTAAACGACGATTTTGACATTTCCAGCCTAATTCAAATAAGCCGATTATGAGAATGTTTGTGATACGTCTGATAATTCACTCCTGCTCTGCCAAGTTACAGCAACTGCAAGAAATTACATTTCATACTATTATTAGTTTTAAGCCACAGACGTAAAATACCAAGAGGTGCTTTTAGTGCAGTTTCCAGAGGAACAGCACTGGAGTATACTGGAAGTGAAACCCTGACCTGCATTTTGAGGTGGACCTGAGGTGGACATAAGCTGACAGCAGCATTTACACTTCAGCAAACATACCAAACTCTCTGGAAATCAGTCTCAGATCATCAAAAACCTCTCCAATCCCGGGGAAGTGAATATAATGTTTGTCCAAAGTATAACAGGGTTGGATGTTGTGTACCATGAGAAATTTCTCTATCCGACATTCTTCCATACTGTTTAAAGGTAGATATTCTTGTAAAATCAGGGTGTATTAGATCATAGTGGACAATGTTGCAAATCAAGGGTCTGCTTTATGGA
The DNA here is from genome assembly GCF_027409825.1 of Scomber japonicus. Lineage (NCBI taxonomy): Eukaryota > Metazoa > Chordata > Actinopteri > Scombriformes > Scombridae > Scomber > Scomber japonicus. The sequence continues at coordinate 14,998,816 of NC_070590.1, read as the reverse complement.
ACATTTCGATTTATGGGATTGTTGCTTCAACAGTGTTGAAATTTCTTGAAAGATTTGGTTTAGCCAGGAAAAACATTACTATTAGGAGTTTCTAAAATATTTACCATATAACAATTTTTCACCATGCTAATATGAAATAGCACAGACCACCATAGAGAGTGGTAATAATAATCAATAATGTAATATGCATTGTGGTCTGTCTGGCCTCCATCTTCCACTCAAGGAGCCAAAGAGAATATTTTCCATTTCTTCTATGACAGTAAACTAACTGTCTTTGGGTTGTGGATTGTTGGTCCTCCTCTCCTCTGTTTCTTGTCTTCTAATCTTTTTCCCACTTGTCAACAGGAGGTGAGCGCATTCGGTGAAGAAGGGGAAGGAGACCACCTGGATGAGTGGACAGTTCAGTGCGGGGGCTCCGTATGGAAGCGCGAAGAGGCTGTCCACTTTCGTCACAAGGCCACTGAAGCACTACTGGCTGTGACAGGGGAGCAGTACGGACGACCAATCCACGGTCAGAGAGAAGTACATGCCATGCAGAGCCCCAGCCAGCACAGCCTGTGGAAGGCCATGGAGGGCATCTTCATGAAGCCCAGTGAGAGCCCGGCAGGCAGCCGAGACTACAGTCACTCACACACAGAGTTCTGAGCTTCACTTTTCTTCTCTGCTTCTGTCTCTTCCCATTTTCCTCCCTGTCTACCTCTGTTTCCCAACCGTTGTCTAAATCTGTCTCTTCCTCCCACTTCTCTTCTCTCATTTTTTTTTCATAAAGCTTTGACTTTCATGAAGCTGAGACTGTGCCAAAGTCTATCATGGATCAGAGTACAGTGACTTAATCTTATTGATCAATATCAACATCTGACATTCATTGTGTTTCAAAATTAACATCAACAGACAAAACATCTGTGGACATTAATTTGAATACATTATTGCATCCTCGAAGTTCCAGGAGCAACACTATTTGAACAGTACTGTAGTGTGCCTTAACAGGTACAAGAAGAAGTAAAGTCTATACATGTTCTTTTACTGTATAAAGACTCATCTTTATTACAGTTTGTGACACTTTACATCAAGGAGGAAGTGCTCCTCTCAGCTGTTATTTATTGCTGAATTACTGCTGTCAGCAGTCACACTACAATACAGAAGGCAGCACAGTTTTTGTAGATCAGTACAAAAAATCACATTTAAGTCGGCAAGTGAGTTTTGTGTTTTATTGGACTCAGTGGAAAACACATTGTTACACGTGTGCCTTTATCCTGTTTTAAGACGTAGTAGGTGTTTACATTGTGGAGCCTTTTAAACTTTTGGAAACAAGAATTTTATTGTGTTTTTACAGTATTTTTAAGCCATATCATACTCGAACAGTGTATGAGCAGTGTTATTTTCTTCTCTTTTTTTTCTTTGTCAGCTTCAGTATTGTTATAAATTATTCCTACATGGACTGACATGAGAATAATCAGTTTTGTCTGTGGATGATCTGTTTATTCCAAATACACACCTTTTTTTAGCAAACATGGTTCTTTTACAACCATGACTAAGCAGAAATCCACAAGCCTTATTCGAATTTACATAATTAAACTGGATTCTTGTTGTCATTGTTTGATCAGTTTCCATGTGTTTTTCATTCATGCTGTCTGTGCATGCATATGTCGAATCTAAGAGGTTCATATGAGCAACAAAACTGCAATAAATACCTCATATTAAATAGATTTTTATGCATACCAGCAACAGTGTGATTTCTTTATTTGATTTTCAATTTTTGCATTTGGCCACTATGATCGATTCATATTTTTGACTCTTCTGATTACTGATTACTGCACTTGTAACTTAATGACATGCACTATGAGATAAAAGCTAAATGACAGCCAAATAACAGAAAATGGACCATTTCTTTTTACATGTGCCCCTTTTAATTGATCATGCAGTTAAGTGGGTTGTAAATTCCAAACTTGGACTTTTGCCATTACTTATTGCAGCAAGGTAAATACAGTGTTATGCAGATTTCATTGTTGAGAGGTTAGCTTTTGTGTTTGCTTCTGTCTGTCTGTCTGTACTGCTGTGACCTGCATGTGTTGTGTGAAGATAATATCAGAGCAGTAGGTTTTCTGGGTTTGAAGAGCCTGCTCTTCTGTCTCACAGCTTCCTCTCTCTGCACTCTGGTACCTGCATGGGGAAATGCAGTGAAGGGCGCTCTGTGGAAACACTGCATGTTGTCGTGCTATTTTTAGAGCTGGTATTTAAAATGACACTGAAACGATGATAACAAGCAAAGCAACAACCCTGTTTTATATTACAATTAGTAACAGTCAGTGACTCACCCCGCTTAGTATGAGCTGAATGTTATATGTAAATTGGGTCCCTTGTTAAAAAGTGCTCCACCATTCTTCAGATACTTTTTTTACTTTATCTGTAACAGGTGACATTGTTTTGTCACTATTTTATGTTTTTTTGTACCCCAAAATATCTGAATACTTTAAGAATCCCGAAACACAAATATCTTTCACAAGTAAACACACGTGTCTTATATTTCTATCAAAACAAGGTTTTATTGCATAAACATATATGGATATATTTTTTTTTAGATTAAACAGATTAAATTTGCTATTTGCATTTTTAAATATCCATTCAGTTGGTAACTATTGCTGTTTTCTTTCTCCTTTTCTAAGCAGCATGCCAAGGTTGTATTACATATCTGTGTTTAGTTTTTATCTCTATACAATCTACAAGGTAAAAACATGTTTTGGTAAAAACAAATCTCAAAAGCAACCTTCAAAAACATGAAAATCATGAACTGATTCTTTCCTGTCAGAGATGTACAGTATAACCATGTAAACTTCAAAAGTGTTGATAAAAGGTCTTTCAAACGAGTTCCCCTTACATCACCATGCAAGGATGTCTGAGTGGCACAATTATTAGAGTTGTTAAGATAAAGTGGTCTATGCTGGTTTCAAAAGGACCAATATGCTAATAGACAAAGGTGAAAACATGGTCCATTAGTCAAATGCCAATGTGCTGAGAAAATCAAAAGACATGAACTGACTTACAAGGATAAGTGTAGCATACATTATACAGCAGTTTATACATGACAATGAGGCAGTGAGAATGTACCATAAAAACCTGATGTGACTAAAACACACAATATATTGTATTCAATGTCAATTTTAACCATCCACAGTGAAGCCTACAGACTCTACCTTAGATGAGATGAAACAGAGATGATGATGATGCGACCTTGTATTTGCATATTTATGAAAATGCCCTCTCCTGCACTCTGATTTGATTAATAGCTGGTAGAAACTAGAAAAAATGGCTATTACAGTATAAATTGGAAATTCAAATAAGTGACGGTAGTACATACATACCTACATGTAAACCAAGGCTGTGCCACCACAAAGAAAGATTAAATTGATTTCCCTGCCTTTCAAAGACATGAAAATCTAAACAACAACATGCACACTGATTTACAGTATAATACATTTTTGCTGTGATACTTGATCTTACAAAGCTATTTTCTTTATTTGAAAAGAAAGCCCTCTCCCCTCTTGCCTTCTTCATATTTTGCCTAACTTGGGCATCATATAAACTTACACGGTTGGTTTGATTGAAATCATGTTTTCATCCTCCCTGGCCAGAGACTTGGGAACAAATAATTGCTCCAAAGCATTAATGGGAACAAATCAGTCTCTGATCCTATAATGGCCTATGGGAGCACCGTGCAATTTAGGAGTTCACTGTTGCCATTATAGCGTGTAGTGTTGCAATCAATACTAATGAACAGACACAAGTCTATTACAAAGATTGCGTCTACGGTACATAAGGCTGGGCAATTTGATTGAAATATATGAATTAAATATCTTTATGATATTAATGAGTAAAATAATAACACTGTTGACTGCAATGAAATTGGTTCTTTTCTGATGCATTAAACCAGAAAAAGCTCTTTAAATGTGCTAAAAACAAAAACTTAATCTCAGATAATATTAGTTTGAATGAAATTTTGATTGGAATCATTTATTAGGGCAACAGTGTTAAAAATAACAAGAAATTAACATATCAACACGATTATTACATTAGATAAACAATGACATCTCATTATCACCCAGCCCTACAACCACATTAAAAAAACAACCATTTTAATCTTCAGATATATTCTATGTCACCATAGGATGTTCAACCTTGAGCAGCTCCATTATAAAAGAGGAGCATGACTGTAAACTCCTACAAGGTTGTTCTTAGACTTTTTTCACTCCAGTGAGCTTTATAAAAGTGTAGTGCTAACATGTTTGAATCATAAAACATAGCTATGACTCCAGAAACAACCCTGGCCCTGGGTACTGCAACACTTGCAGCTTCCTCATCCAATCCTGCTCAGTTGTACTGTACACTGGTGCGGGCAGCAACACAGTTTGGGTTGCTGCACCATTAAAATGTTCACCAGTACAGACCAAACTGCCCTCGTGCAATAGACACAACACACAGCAAAGCTTGGTTGTTCTTCACCTCTGAACACCTTGTAAACGTGGCTGTTCAAGCGTTTAGTTGCAGTTCTCATTTAAACCACTAGGATGCAACCTTTTCCAAGAGAACAGCTGTACCACCAGCGTGTCACAGCTCTACTGTAGATCCCTGATATAGCTCACTAGTTTCTACCCTTTATACATTCTGCTGTTAAGAGGAATTATACATCACACAAGCTACAGTAAGTAATGCTATATATACAGTGAAATCAGTGGGAAACTGGAGTAATGTTTGTTATGGCAGTGTATATACTGGCATGCTTTTGTGTGGTCTATATTTTCCACAGTTGGGCAGTATTACAATAAGATGCTGAAGTGATGCGTTTTCCCCCAAAACATAACTAAAAATATCAGCCTGATCCTATCTTAACCAAAACCATAGTTGTCTCCTGTTTTTGACCTTCATTCATTTTACACCTCACACACAGCCTGAGCAATACTGTCTCATACACACCCACATAAATACTATGTGATCCAGCAATCAATCAGTACTAACACTAAAGAGCAGACATAGTGGGGCAGTCGTGATTCTCAAGTGCTCACTGAGTACTGATTAATGTTCCTTGTAGATACACATAAAGATTTCATGTGCCCCAAGATTAGCGGACTGAGCCGAGGATGTAGACGTTGCACAAAAAGTGTGATGCTTATTCATAACTGTATGAAATGAGAGGGATTATACAATGCTTTTAAATGCTGTGCATGACATTCACTCAGTTCACATTCAGAGCGACTTATCTGGGGTAAATATGCAGTTGTCCATAATAACCATCATTTGCTTTTGAAATCGGGGATGGCTCAAAGCACCTGATTAATGTTAGAAACATTTTCGGTAATTAGAAAATCAAGTTTAAAGGGCGTTCTTAGTCTTAAGAATGGATAAAATAAAACAGTGTATTTATTCTTACAATTTATATAAAAACATAACTATTTTCCAGTTCAGTTTCTTTATGATCAGTAAGTCCAGATACGTAACATGGTGACATCTTCAATGCAAAACAAACAGATCTCTCTTCACTCACATTGTCTACCTCTATAAGGTAAGTTCAAATTAAACGAAAATAAAAAATACAACTGATTGTTCAGAGAAGTGCTTGGGTTGTGGCTGGTCCAGCTTTGGCTGCAAAGACAAGATGCGAGGTCATGGCTGTTCTGTCCACTCCCCATGCTCACAGTGCAATTGGTTACTCCATGCCGTTCCGCAGCATCTGATTGGCTGCGATAAGCATGACACTGATGATGAAAGCCATAGCAAAAGCACAGATCAGGCTTTTCCTGACACATGTCTGCCGATTCTTCTTCTTGGGATGGACTGAGATGTGTAGAAGAGAAGAGAAACGAAAAAAATATTAGGATAGACAATTGATTTATTAATGACAATGTAACAATAATTGAGTAAATACAATGCAACTTTAAAGGAATAGTTTGACATTTTACAGAAAGAGGGAAACAATTGACTTAACATAAAGACTAGAGACAGAGGAACAGCTATGTCCAAAAGTTTTAAAAAATCCACCAAGCCGCGCCTCTAAAAGTCACTAAGAAGTTATATCTTGTTAACTCATACAAAATACAAGGTGACTTCTGGGAATTTCTGCTCCAATCAACCAGTGGAGACTCCAGGAAGTCACTGCACCTGGCCAAGAAATAGTCCTCCCCCACTTGTAAAACCACAACTAGACATTTTTGTACATATAGTTTTGTACAAGCAAGATGTAACATCTTTAGAAGTGCTGATTGGCAGATTTTCTACAGAGTCTAGCTGTTTTATGTCCTTCCAGGTGTTATGTTAAGCTAAACAAACCACCTGTCGTCTGTAGCTGGAAATTAGTGGACAGACAGAGTTGTATTGATCTTTTCATCAAACTCCTGGCAAGACAGCAAATACGTGTATTTTTCAAAATGTCAAGCTATTCTTTTAAGTAATTAAATGAAAACATTAGGCCCAGGTATTTCCAATTACTGAACAATATGGTCATGCACCAGCATTTTAGGCCCTTATGCAGCATAAAAAAAACATCAGTGGACGGCTGGAGAAAGATCAAGGGCCATTTACATTTGATGCCAAAGAATATACTTTAATTGAGACAGACATTGGGTGATCTCGACCTCTTGTTACTAAGTAACTGAAGCGCCATACTCAGGTCGTGATGACATCTGAGCCACTCAATGGTTCAGGTGGTCTTATCTGATCAAATGTTTAAATAATGCTATTAAGTTGACCCCTGATTTGTCTTATCAAACATACAAAAAAACATCTAGAAGTAACTATTTAAAACAACAAACTACAGTGTAAGTTAAAGATATTTTTTCTTGTGTCTGTATAAAAGTATTCAGATTGCTGTGACAGTAATTTAAAAAATTATCATTGGAAACCTCTCCAATGTCAAAACCATGATTACATAAAAAGGCACAAACTGAGGCAATTATTCGCTATGTTGCAGCAAAAACAAAGACAAAAGAAGAGTAAGGTGGAACATATTGTGCTGCTACCTGACCCTGTCTGTTTGGACTGAGAGTCCCATTTTCCCCCCAAAGACATAATCTCTGAAGATTGAAAGAAGAAGAGGAGTAGAGACAGATGTGTCCTCTGACAAGCCTTGCAGAAAGAACAATAACCAAAAGCTTCCTCTCTGTCAGCTCTCTTGTCTCATTTAGTTACAATCACATACAGTACTGCATCAATAAATCAAGTCAGAGCTCTGAGTCGTGGATTTAACAGGGGATTGGTGCTAACTTCCCACTGGACAGGAGAGAAGATGGGAAGGAACCAGGAATTAAAGAAAGAAGTTGAAGAGGTTAAACATTGGGAAACATACAGCAGATCTTTACATGAGAGGCTCTATACCTCTTCATTTGCTCTTCATCCTCCCCGTGCCTACTTCTCCCCTTTCTATATCTTTAACTGTTCTTTTCCCTCTCCCTGATTCCACAGCACACCCTTCCCTCAACACCAGAAACTTTGTGAAAGTGCCAAGCCAGCAGTTCCCTGATCCCTTCTTTAGCCTCTTATCGCCTCCTTTACTGTCCCCTCTCCGCTAAGTTTCTTCATTTCCTCCAAGCTGTCTCGTTCTAGGTCTCCCCAAAACTGTAGTCCAGCACCCAACGGATTCATTAAGACTTTCCTGGTTTGCTAGCGCATGTGATCTGTCTTTACCTTTGTCCTAGTCTGACTCGGTTGGCTGTTTCACAGCAGGAAGGCAATTTCTAGATGTTCACCGAAACTAACAGAGAGACAGATCTGGGCTTTTGTTTCCCTCTTCTCCTTAAAGCAAAATAACTTGGTTTTATGTCTCAGTGTTTCACTTGGGCACTAGAGCTTAAAAACTCTAAGAAATTAATGCTTGACCTTGACACTAGCACATTTTAATATTTAAATATTACATCTGTTTTCTTGAATATGCCTCAGTGTTCTTGGCCTTTCCACTGGGACCTTTTAGATGAAAACTATGTGGTGGGTATTCTTGTTGAAATAGCAGCAAATTAAAAATTTAGGATATTACCTTGAATTTTTCCAAGAAACTCATGGGAGTGAGTGTAACTGGGTTTTAACATGCTCTTTGCACCACACCTGTCTTTGTCTACACTTGTCTCTGTCTTTTTCACTTGAGACTTCAGAGATGAGGTTTCTCCTGTTTTGGTGAAGTTCTCTGTTCCTTTGTTATCTGTTTACTCATTTCTGTTAGATTTGATGAAACCTGTGGGATTTTATAGCACACCACTTTTACATTCATGCCAGATGGATGAGTACATTTGTCTGTTTGTCTATAATCTAGCTTTAAAGTAATAGGCATTTTGGGAAGTACGCTTATTCGCTTTTTTGCTGAGAATTAGATGAAAAGATCAATACCTGTCTCATATCAGTCCATTAAGTAGCTTAGCTTAGCAAAAGGACTGAACGTAATGGGAAACAATTAACCTGCCTCTGTCCAGAGCCACTGTAAAAGTTCACTAATTAAAAAGTTGCATCTTGTTTGTTTAATTAGTGCGTAGCTAGATAATAATTTATTAGAGTCATTTTTACTGTGAGGCTGCCATTACCCAGCAGCCAATAGTCACTAATCAAACACTTCCAGCATGTAACTCCCCATTAAACTGCAACTCTTCATTTGTGCATAGAGTAAACAAACAAGTTACAACCTGTTGATTAGTGAGATTTAGAGGAATTGGTAGGTGTGTGTAGCTGCTTCTGATAACAGAATTAACTGCTGTGTTGTTTCACTCAATTTATTCCTGACATTGTATTCATTCTGGCCAATGCCTTGTCGAGAGGGTGAGGGGTATCTTGTTTACTTTGCACCCATACACTCTATGGCCCATACCAATTAAATGTCATGTAATTTTCAGGTGACACAGAAGATGCAGTAGTTGTTACACAGGGCAGTAAACTTAACATTTTCCGTGACGATTGAATAATCCTAAAAATGTCAATTTAGCTTACAACAACAATCTCACCCATATTTGTTGCCATTTCTCTGTCACCATTTTTCATTTATGCTATAACTATCTCGCTATGTAGGAAGATGATGTTCCATTCTTAATCCTGCCAATTGAGCTCTGATTGGTTAATTGTTTCTCCAACAAACAGAAGCATCCGTCAATGAGCACAGCACTAGACGTATTTGAACTGCTGAGCAATAAAGAGATGTGGGTGGTAATTCAGAGATGTGGAAATAGTTTCCCCGTGCTTGCAGTCATCATGCTAAACTAAGCCAATTGCTCTGATTCTCAACTCCCTGTAAAAAGCAAATAAGCATATGTGTATTCCCAAATGACTCCTTTAACAGTTTGATACGGTTAGTTACTTGGATTATTGTTTTGGTCATGGATATGTTTACTTAACTGTGTGTCAAATTAGTACCTACAATATATTAAATACAGTACAAAAATGACTTTTTATAAGAACATATATTTATAACTGCAAAGTTTCCACGAGAACAGCTTCCTTACCTCCCTCATACTCAGGGCAGTTCCCTGAGGTTTCATTGAGGCTCTCCTCTTCAGTGATGATGATGTTCTCTATGTCCTTCATTGTCAGGTGGTCCCGGAAGGCGTGGAACAGCACCTGCTTCAGCTCATCCAGAGACAGCTGCTGCATGTCAAACTGCAGGGGCACACAGCGATCAATTCAGAGGCACAGTCATCCACAAACTGGCTTTATGAGGGCACATAAATATAGATGATAAGAATGAGGTGTGAAATGTACAAGCCACAAGAAATTATGGCATATGTAATTTATGTTTCACTGCCTAAATGTGTGATGTACAAGTATAGGAAAGTTGTCAGTTGTAATTTAATGGCAGCGTGTTTACATAAGCATCACTTGGGATTTTTTGCGTGCCTGAATCAGTATGCAAAGCCTGAGCATGTACGTTGATATAGGCGCTTAATGGACATATCAATTAAAATGGATATACTGGTGCATTTACTCCCATGTAGGTGATTGTATTCTCAGTTGGGTGTGCATGCTTGTGTTTTAAATGACTTAAGGGGTCCTGAGGAAGAAACTGACTGGCAGTCCGATGCTTAACCTCTCTCCTTTCCCCTGTTTAACCTTCTGAAACAGTACGTCCAAAACAGACTCCCGACCCCCTCTAATGCATAGATGCACATACACACACCATCCTCAAACCTGCGAGCATGTGTCTAGATTATTTACCTCACTGACAGCTTCAAGTACAATCAGTCGCTTGGTTTAGCACAACAGATGGACATACTGAGGCAGACGGGGCACAGAGGATGAAAATAGGGGGTTGATCGAGACAGGAGGAGAGAGATACTGTAAGTTGAGAAAATAGGAAAGTATGGCGAGGTCAGAGGAAATTGAAGATGAAGTAAGTAATGGGGGACAGATGGAGAAAACAGAACTGGCAGACAGTGCTGGTGGAGATGTAAAAGAGTTGTGATAGAGGAGGAGATGCTCATTTCAGCGAGGAAATAATAATTCGACTCTTGCTTTAAGCTAAAAACAAGACTTCATGTGTGACAAAGCAAATCTAGCCAAGTTCAAATTCTGTAACGAGGACTTTTTTGATACTGAACAAAATCAAAACCCATCAATTACTGAAACTTGACTTTAAACACTAGGTCAGATTTGCAGTTTATTAAGTGTTTAAGTGAATAGTCACCTTGAGGTTGCCAGGCAACCAGCAAAGTCACTTCACCTGCCCAACAAATAGTTCCACCACACAACTCCTTATAAAACTACAAGCTGTTATTTTTACCCTACGGTGTAAATTTGTGAGCTTTAGAGATGCTGGTAGGCACCCTTTGATTACCGTTGGACCAAGCCAGACTACATTTTCCCCCTGCTACGCTAAGCTAACCACCTTCTGGCTGTATATATTTAACAGACTCATCTGATGCTCAGCAAGAAAGTGAGTAATCATATTTTCCAAAATGTCAAACTATTCCTTGAGAGTAAGATATTGAAAAAAATATTGTTTGTTGTTTTAAGTACCATAAACATTTTAAATGATACCCAGGCCTATTTATTATTGTTTTAACACGCTCTACACACCACTGTAATGATATGTCATATTTCAATACTACAACAGCAATCAGAGGAGTGCAATCAAGATATTCCAATGCATAAAACATACACACAAACAAACACATATGTTATGTTTTCATTATACCAGGATTATTGAGCTGGTTATTTATTTATTTATTGCATTTCTGCTTCTATGTGCACTGATGTGTAGCCAAATGTGTATTGATTTTAACCTAACCACGCCGCCTTTCCAAGTGATTTACACTGTACTGTAATTATGGAAACATGCATGTGGATGTATACACAAACACACACACACAAACACACAAACACACACACACACAGGAAGCCTACAGGTACAGCACAAACATGCACAAGATTAATAGCAAACCTGGAGTATTGCAATAAATAAAGAATTTCACACACTATCACCTTCAGTAAATGGCTTCATAGCTGTCTTGGTTTTCTCTGTTTATTCTATGTTTCTCTCACATACACAAACACACAAAAGCGGATTCTCTTTTTGAAATAGCAAAGGAGTACTGGAGGAGACAAAGATAAAAGAGCAGTCCTACACAGGAAAAACAACAAAAAATATTTAAAATTGCAGCATCATAAGCACCTTAGACAGAGAAAAGAAAAAACTGTCAAAATGTAAATAAAAGTGCTTTTCCACCACCTAAATGTAGGATATGGAACCTTCTGCCCCGTTTTATAGATGTTTAAAAAATTGGTGTCTTAAACAACACAAAATCGGTGTCAAACACTTAACTTGTCATCACCTTAAACTCAGTTATCAATATCTTCTGATGCTATTTGTTTAAGGTTGTTTGCATCAGTGACATTTATGGACACAGCAGCAAAAAAGTCCTATATCTAAAATGATTAAATTACATATGTGATTATACTTTAAATTTGCATAGTTAAATAAAATTTAAGATGGGACCTTTAAGCACTCTGACTCATGTAACCTTGCTTTGCACTTCAAGGCAGAGGAACAGGGAGTGGCAACAGCAGTTGAAGGGACTAAGCTGCTTGAATTCTGCTCTGCTTCTTGCCAAAGTTGTCTCAGCCCTGAGTGGCTGCAGGAAAATGGAGGTACAAGTTCTTGGACTGCAGCCGCAGGACAGACAACTTGACAGCTCAGGGCAGGAGCACCGAGAGTGTACAATGTTCCTGTCTGTCTATCTGAAGAGGGAAAAGCCACAGTGGAGCTGCAACCTGTTACCAACCAACAGTGATTTCTTCCCTTGCCCACTCTCTGAAGGACACACACGCCTGCACGCATGCACGCCTGCACGCACGCAAATGTAGATGTGACAACTCAAGAGTTTGCCTGTCAGTGCATTTTGTCTTTCACTGAATGAACTACATTATGTGATATGTGTGTATGTGCGTGTGTGTGTGACAGGAAAACAGCGGGGGATCATGAGCAGTGACCGGTGACATACTGAAGGAGCCAGGACACATCACTCAGAGGAACAGTTGCTCACACTCCATCCTTCCAGGCACAAGCTTGTCGTCCACCTGCTTTGTCTTCTGACCCTTTTCTCAAAAGTCACTCAGAGTAACAACCTGCAGGCTTTTCTTTCTTTTGTTCTGTACTCTTTTTATCCTATTGTTCAGGGCTGTCAGGGTTAGATTCCTTCAAGTTTAAGATTTCTTCTCTTTTGCTTGAAAAACAAACCAAAAAATGCTTTAACAAAAAGGAAAATGTATACAAAAAGACACCTACATGTGCACACACACTGAGGACACATATAGGTATGGTAAGTCATTTATAATAAAGAAAGCAAATGCTACAGTGAACCACAAATGAAAAATTAGATGGGCATAAAAGAATCAGCCACAATTGTATATGATGTAATAAAATCTATTTTAAATAACATCAAGTTCAATAAAACTGACACAAACTATTCCACAGTGGAGGTGCTGAAACTGAACAGGCTCTGTTCCGGTCACTTTGAAAATAATTACTCTCAGTGCTGTGCTTTGGGTAAAACCATCCACCATTTGGCAGCTGTTATGTAACAGAGACTCAACACGTTTAAAAAAAAAAAGACTCTACATTTGGCATCACTGGTCATCAATATGTGCATTGCAGACTCTCTCAACAGATGTAGACGGCATTGCTAAGCCTGACAGTGACTATTTAATTCTGCTTCCTTCAACCTTCGCTTCAATTACTGATTTCATTGACAAAATTACTGAGAGGGAGGCTACAAGTTAATAGAAGAAAATTTTAATATAAACTTGTAACTTGACATAATTTTGTCTTAACAGTTGTAATGTAACTACTAACACAAATTTGTACAGAACTGATGTTCAATTAGAAACAGTAGATTATAATACAAGCAAGAGACCCCTTTGATTTTATTACTTTATGCAAATGAATTGAAACCAACGGCTGCCTGGAGAAATTGTCATCACTCAAAGAACAAGCAGCATTGATCTTGCAATTATGTGAATAAGTAATGCTCTGTCTAATTGACCAGGGTGGACATAGAGTTTTGGTGTTACTGAAAATTACTGCAAAATGTCAAGGTGGATGTTGGGCGCACAAAGCCTGAAACTATGATTGATTACCCATTTTCTACTCACTGTCAACGCTCAACTATGACCAAAAGCTTTCCTTGACATGTTTTTAGGTCATTCAAATTCACCCTGTAACTAAGCAACACAACAGCAGCTTTCAAAATGGCCAGTTGTGATTTTAAAGGGTTTTTGTGATTTCCAGTTATTTTCATACAGTGATGATGTCAGATGAAAATGTTCAACGGGGCTTTAACCTGCTCTAAATGTGTTTTCTACTTCCTCCCCATAATAAAGTCCATTTGTTCGGACAAACAGCCTTCCCCTCTGTTAAAAGGTTGTTCCATTGGGTGTCCGTGTTGTCCATTCACATATTTCAGATCAAGAGGGGCTTGAATGTGTACAGAAGTATTTGAGTTTTGTTTTGTTTTGTTTTTTTAAGAGCGAAGAAGATGCAAAATCTGACTACTACTAGCCTCTGGAGTCGGCAGAAAATGACAAATCTGAACAAACTGGGCTCATTAGGAGGGGAGTCTTAAAGAGACAGGAGCTAAAACGGACTGTTTCAGACAGAGGCTGAACTGAGGGGCTGCATAAAGAGCCAGTAGAAGATAAATTAAGAGATTTTTGAACTGTGAATGATACAAAGACATTTCAGTAGAATTTGAATAAGAATATACATCTGGAAATGTGCATGTTATGTCCTCTTTAGGACTGTGATAAATGGGCTTAAACATGCTTTGTTAGTTGGTGGTCCTTGGGGTGTATGTAGCTCGAGCAGGTTGGACATTAATCATATGGTTGGGTCGATCCCTGAATCTAATACGTGGAATTATCCTTAAATGAGGCACTGAACCTCAAAATTGCTCATGACGTGTAGGAAAAAGTCACTTTGAACAAAAAGCATCAGTCAAATGAATATAATCTAAGGCTGGCCACTGACAACACTGGCTGGTTTCATTCAAACAAATCACAACGTTTTTTCAGCTATTGTAACACGTTAGAAGATTCTACAGACTTCTGTCTTACACTTGCTCTGCACAAACGACAATATTGGCTAAAAAAACAAAAAGTTGTTTTTAAAACTGCTGAAAATGAGTATCTTTAGGCGCTGTAGCTTAATTTGCAATGGAAGACTGGTCGTTTCCTTTTTCAAATCTAATTTACTGTCAGCAGAAATTCGGTAACTTGAGTCAGGAGTTTTTCAAAGCAGATATTTGAATCTCCCAGAGGTTTTACTCGGGTCATGCTTCAGTGGAAAATAAACAGAAAAACAGCAGTGCTTCTCATATAGTTCAATGGTACACTGAGTCAAACAAGCAATATACAATCATAACGATGCACACAATTGATTCAACACACAAATGCACACAAGTGGGACATAATGTAATTACACAAAAAACAACTCCAGTCTCCCCAGTGAAGTCAATCACACATCTCACGGTGCAATAATATTATCTGAACATACTGAACTGAGTCATTATGGCCCACCTTCTCTTCTATATTTCTCTTTTCCACACAACAGCTCTCCCTTTCTGCCTGTCCCCCTCTGAGATCTGTGAAATATAAACAGAGGCATGCACACGCAACAAACACACACAAAACGCTGCTCGCACAGTCCTCAGAGACACACTTCCTCCCACCATTTCATCCCCCTCATCTTCTTCCGCCTCCTCCTCATCTCCCTTCCTATATTTTTTTGCTCTCTGTTTTCATTGTGGCTCTCCCTCTCTCCTCTTCCGTCTCGTCTTTTCCTGTCCCCTTCTTCCTGTTTTCTTTTGGTCTGTCTCTCCCTTTGTGAGAAGTGAACATTTTAAAATCACCCCAGAGACGCACAATGTCTACGACCTTCATGAATCAGAGTCTTTCGTACCTCTTCTTCCATTTTCTCCCCCTTTGTGATTTTCCTTTATATTCCTGTATCTTTATGTGGGGCATCCCCTCCGCACCACCCCAACCCTCCCCTTCCCCACATATTGTCCAACTCGCCTCTCTATTCTCTCATCTCTTTCAGCCTCCCCGCCTGGCATGCTGTAGTTTGCCTTGCTCCCCTTTATTCAGTGGGTCTCATTTATATAAAGGAGTTCTATTTCACATGATTTAGACGGAAATTATCCTGCAGGTTTTTTGTATTGAATTCTATTGTTTTCCGATGTCTGCATGGCATAAATAGTTGTTGTTGTTTTTTTTCAAAGAATTATATGTAAATGTGGCCCAGTATGTGTTTGTAACCTGTAAAATGGACACCTACTCATTTCGGTGAGTCACCCTCTAAATGCTTCCTCTTTCATTTGGAAAGCTGGAAGGAAAGCAGAGAACAGCTTCCTGAAAGCCCCCCCCCCACACACACACACACACACACGCTCAAAACTCTGCACTTTTCATTATTGTCGCCTGTCTTACCAAAGAGGCAAAAACACTCTGAGAGGAGAGTTCTATCAGGAACACAACCATTTTCAAAAACAAAGTGAGCACATTAAAAAGCATGTAGATTAGCTGCCGCTTTCATCACCATTGAGCCCAGTGTGGACACTTGAAAGTGCACAAGCTCAGATATCATTCTACATACAGGGGCACATCCCTTGAATCTTTATTATGGTAATACCTTCTGCATCACTCTGAATAATAAACACACACATGCACCCGAAAACATACACAAACCCACATAAAGAAACACTCTTAATTCTCAGCAGGTCTCTTTCCCTTCAAGGCCCAGAGTCAAAAGAAAAAGAAGTGTCTATTTTTGCCTAAGAATAGAAAAAGCAGGTAGGGGGCCTGAAAGTGTGCGTGCTTGTGTATTTTTGCCTTTAGAAGTGATTGTGTGCATGTGTATGAGTTCCTGCAGAAACTAGGGCTGTGCTTGAGGATGTAGGCTTAGGCTCTGACTGCTGAGACGTGCAGTCAGAGATGAGACAGCGTTAGTAAGATGAGGCGTTAGAGATGGAACTGATAAATGATACACTGAGTGTGAATGATGAGAAACTCAGTCTTTGCCAGCTGGGAGGAAGTAGTTTTGTCTCTCACCTGCCAGAAGATGTTGTCGATGGTGTTGCCCAGGAAGCCTTCTCTGTTGTCGGACGACAGCAGTTTGGGCCCCAGTATCGTCATGAACTCCTCGAAGTCCACTTGGCCGTCCCCTGCACCCACACACAGATATGAAGGGAGATGATAGGAAATCAGACACAGAGATAGGAAGGCTGTCAGACCGGAGCTAGACCGGTGCAGAAGTTTGCTTGTTTGCAGCAACAAAGAAGAGCACCCTGAGACAGATCAACAGATGGTTGTGCCTTCATCCATGACAAACACACATGCACCATCAGAACTAATTCACCTATCAAATAAAGTGTGTGCACCTGTGTGATTGTGTGCCTCTGTGTGAGTGTGTACATGAACACTTATGATATTGTTATGTTGTTGTTTTTTTTGCAACAATTCAGGCAACAATTGGCAATTTAAATTCCAAAGACACAACTTGTGAGAGTTTGCATTATGTATTCTGCGGCTGCATGTTGTTAGAGATAGCAATCAAAACCCAGCATCCTGTGGCATCAGTACTCACTGAACATCTTTACGACAACATGTTTTATAAACTGAGTTACTGCAGAGACTTATTATTCTATTTATGGATAATATTGATATCACCACCAGTTTACAGCGCTGTTTAATGATGTTTATTATTTGTTATAATAAGTAGCATTATGTTAAGTAATATTAGTAACAGTCTCCACAAGTGTGTTGTGTAAGTAGGGTACATTTTTCTTCTTCATCCTATGGTCTGTAATTTTGAAAGTAATTTCTAAGAAGTCTCCTAGAAGGAATAATATCATTTGGCAGTAATAACAGAGAAATAAGAGGGCACTTACAGTGAATGAACTTCATTTGTTTAGTGTTTTAGTCAGCGTATGGCAGGCTAGCTGAACATGCAAAAAATGTGAAATTTGTCTACAGGCAAATTTGACATGCACGGAGAAATACGTTTTCAGTAATATTAACTTAAATGGAGCTGGAAGGAAATTACTTCCAAATGACAAAGTTCTTTCCAACAGGACTAGGGAATTACACAAGAGTAAATTGAATCATTACCTTGTGTAATTAGCATTGTAAGTGTCAGTTCTCTGTTCAAAAATCAGACTGCAGTTTCTCAAAAATGCTATGATTAACATATCATATGTTGCATACTATTGAGACCACTTTGAAACCTGAAGACGGGCAAGAAGATAATGCCAGGGATCAAGAGATCAAGACTTCTTAAGGAGGGATTTAATTGAATTTGATTTAATGACATAAAATGAATAATCTGAGAGGCTTGTGCAGGTTGTCTAAAACCTGATAATAAGCTTCATTAGCAATTACACAGAGATGATAGAAGTCAGAGGTAGGGGATTTTAAGACCGATACTGTCTCTCCTCAGAACAAATGGCAGCTCAATGGAAGCAAAAGCAAAAAGCTTTTAGCTCTGACCTTTGATATTTACCGGGAGCTGTGGAATCAAGAGCAGCAGATAAGAACCAGCTGAAAGATTGACTAGCTTGTTTGTGATGCAGGGACTGCTTAGGAGTAATTGCAGTCCTCTGTGAAGCGGAGCTGGAGTTGAAGGTGCAGAAGAAAACAGGTTATCTCTTTATTGTCTCCAATGGAATTTTTTTAACCACCTGCTGCTCTGAAGGCAGTTTACAGACAGTTTTAAGGGAATATTATTAAGCTTTAATCACATTTGGCCCAAAGAAAGTGAAAGATACATTAAGTTCTGCATTTTGGACATTATTCAACAGTGTTTTTCATCTGTATTACATTCAAATCTATTCCTAAGAGATTTTCATAACTTGCTTTATTTGGATGGAAAAAAAACTTTTTCAAGGCATATTTTGATACAGAAACAACTATAAACAAACATCACACATGCATTATGTGTCACACACTTAATGAAAAACCTTTTTGTATTTTTGTGTGTTTGCAGGCTTGATCTGTGCATGCACCCAAGTGTGTGTCCTTATGTAGTCTCACCATCCATGTCCAGTCTCTGCATGATGATGGCCAGCTCCACTTCGCTGGGCATGTAACCCAGTGAGCGCATGGCCATTCCCAGCTCCTGTTTGGAGATGAAACCATTCCCATCCCGATCCAAAACACGAAACGCCTCACGGATCTCTGCACAATAAACACACATCATAACACTGCTCATTACTAATTTGATCCTTTCTTCCTTTCTTTTGGGGATTTAAGTCCAAAAAACATAATCTATACATTTTACTGTTACCTATGAATATGCTTGTGTGTAATATCAACAAAAACATTTTATATTATGGTTATCTGTCTTTTTTTGACTGGAGTTAAATGTGATTTGTTTGATGTTTCTGTTGATGTATGGGTTAGTTCAGGACAAGGTTGCTACATGTGTGGTGTAAGATGTGAAAATGTCTTGCACTTTGCTTTTTCATTTATTTTCCTTCTCCTTGTTTTGTCTGAAAGGTTGAGGGCTCATCATAGCAGATGAAAATATCTCTTCATCTTGAGTCTTTATTGCCATTAAAAAAACCAAGGTCGGGAATTAATTGATTGAGGGACTTCACTGTTCCATCCTGTGTGTGTGTGTGTGTGTGTGTGTGTGTGTGTTTGTGTGTCCCATCTTATTCATCTCATTATTGAAATGCTGTGACCTACTCTGTGAAATGTTCATAATGTCATTGAAAGTTTTTTTTTTTCATTTTTACAGTGCAATATTTCTACTTTCGTCTAGTCTGTAAAGGTTTTTTTTTCTCTCCTTTGACATTCTTTGCATTTGATCTTTGTGTTATATATGTATACACATACATTATCACACTGGTTGTTACATTATAAATTGTAACAAGGCTGTCCTTGTTTGTACATTCATTTGTTCAAAACTTAAAATGCCCTATGTTTACGTTTTCCAAACAAGGATCTGCTCATGTGAATAATGACAGTTGTTTCATTGGAGCAAAAGCAGAAGGAGCGTGACGTTGTTATAGCACCACAAAACCTCTTAGAGAGGAGGTCAGGCTAGATGATTGGATCATCAAACTGTGAGACTTTGATATGGGGGAAAGCTGTTTGCATATCCTTTCAACAGTCAGTGTTGTTCTTGTAGTTGTTGTTCTTTTAACGATGACGAAGATCATTTCCTCAACTCAAACAACTACTTTTTATGCCTCTAAAGGCACTCTGTGGAGTTTTTAAACCACTAGTAGCACTAATGAGCAATGTTTTTATGAGTGGGGCCACATTTTGCTTATACAGTAGCTGCCGCTTTCAGGCTATTCCACTGATCGACAGTTGGTGGCGGTAATGCACAAAGAGGTGTAGCAATGCACCTGCAAGGGTAGTGAAGAAGAAGAATGAACGCAGACAAATGTGGATGCAGACATTGCATGACTTAAAATATTTTGAAGAATTGGATTTGCATATGTTTTACGCAAAGCCAAAAGTACCCAACATGCTTGCTGGACCTCAACGATGCGCACAATATGCTTTAGTGAGAACATCTAAATGTAAACTTTTTTTGTTGTTGTTTACAAAACAGCTCCATGGGGCATCTTTACATGAATAATGAACCTACATGGATACATTAACACATCTGAAAGGTATTGATTGAGTGATTAATGTGCAGAAAATGATCACAGAATTATTTATGTAGCTTTATAGCAACTTTCAGGCCATTGCTTTGGTTCTAAAGCCCACAATTTACTGCTTTGTTTCATTCTCATAGTGTAATTTTCAGCTACAGCAGACAGCTGTTTTCAGCAAAAAAAAAAGCTTTAAAAAACCAAAATGAGTCACAGAAAGTGACTAACTGGTGAACATAGTGGAGTATTTAGAAAATGGAGTTGGTGGAGACCAAAACAGAGCTGAAAGTGGAGTAAATATTAGTAAATGTGCATCTTTTTGCTAACCAGTTCAACCTATCAATTTAACAGGCAAAAATGTGTCAGTGTTGTATTCAAAGCTTTGTTTCTGCTGTCAGTTATTGCAGGTTCAGCCATGTCAGTGATGCTCGTATGACTCGTCTTATAAAGGTTGTTTGTCACCGTTTTGGAGAGAATTATCAAACAGTGAGAAGAGAAATGCTTATATGGGTTGATTTGCAAAGCAACAACAAACTATCTACTTCATCATTTAGGTTAAAGGACTTTTGATTTGAACACACTGTAGCCATAAAAATGTCTCAAAGACTTAGGCCTACAAAATATTTTATATGTGTGTCTGTGTGTTCAGTCTCATAGAAAGCATGTAACTGTGGGACATCACATTGTGTCAGTGAGATAGATTGACCCGTGAGAGGAAATAAATGAGTAACAGATTTTTGCAGGTCTGTAGATGGTATTTAAAGGAGCTTCCCTAGCGCTAATAACAGGTTTTCTCATTAATTGGAAGTGCTGCAGCCTTTCTCTCAGACAAATCAAGGTGAGGGTGATCTCCCGCTCTCCCTCCCTCTCTCCTCTCTCTCTCTCTCTCTCTCTCTCTCTCTCTCTCTCTCTCTCTCTCTCTCTCTCTCTCTCTCTATCTATCTATCTAAATCTCTCTCCCTCCCTCACTCTCCTTGCCTCTCTTACATCTTTATAAACTTATTGTATTTTACAAACCCAGAGGGACCAGTCCTGGTCCCTCCACACAATCACTACCACCATTGCCAAGTGTGTTTCCGGCTGTCTCCTCCTACATAAAAGGCTTCCTTCTAACTTGAAATTGTTAGTGAACGTGCAGAATAACTTAAACCTCTGAGGACCTTCTTACATAATACCCTGGTCAATCTGCGGCTAATTACCTGTCAATCACTCGGCATCATGTAAGAAGAGGTGGAAGGAGGGAGGCGGGGGTTTTGGGCTGGAGTGGAGGTGATCGAAGTTATTGACACGATAAAGACCACAGAGCGAAGACAGACTTTCCAAGACTTCATTCAACATTTTTCACAGAAGAGAACTCAATTTTTCTGTGGATCTTTACACTTTACAGAGGGGGGAGGGGGAGGGTATCATCAGCTGGCATTCAGCATTTGGGTAAATCTTTACAGGAGAAACACAACCAAAAAGAGTAATAGCCGGCTGCACGATGGAATTTAAATCACGATTTCCCCTAGACTAATCCTTTTCCTAACTGAAACAATGAATTTTACATGAAGTTCATCTCTCTCTCTGTCTCTCTCAGGCTGTGTGTCATTAATATTCTCGTCCTGACATGCTGCTCCTTCCTTCCTCTGTGTAATAAGTCCGTCTCAGATCTGTCTCCTATGCCTGTCTTTGCTCTGTCAGTTGCGAGAGAGCCCAAGTTCAGTCGCAGCCCCCATCTAAGCCTGTAAATATCCCCTATGGCTGATAACTAGACTCGAGCACCGTGCCACTGCCTCCCTTTCTCTCTCACTAAATAAAGTGAGAATCAGAGGCAAGGGATTGGGAATGCAGTTGAATGTGCGGCCTCCCGAAACAAAGTGAGATGTATTTGTATGCAGCTCACCAGTGAAGAGTACATTTTCAATAGGGTACGAATGAGCTGGTCCCTGATGTATTACTGTGCAATGCCTAGTGTGTGTCTGTGTTAGTGTGTGTGTGTGTGTGTGTGTGCATGTGTGTGTATCTGTGTGCTTGTGTGTGTTTAAGCATGCAGCCCTGTCTGCCTGCCTGCCTGTGTGCAGCTGTGTATTACGAAGTCAACCCCCAGGACTGTACATGTTCTCACTGTGATTGATGAAACGCCTCAAAACTAGAGAAGAGGACAGCGGCGATCCAACACAGGGGTGATTAACTAGCCTTCTATCTGCGCTAACAGATGATCCTAGAAGAACCTTCAGCATCTCTCTGAAGTGGGATTAGGAGTTTTCAAATGCTGGCAGCAAACAGCACGGATGTTTTGTCCACATCAAACAATCCCATTGGTTGCTTTGGATCTGTGGCTGTCAAGGTGTAGATAATGCCTCATCATAATGTATGCTGTCCTACAGTCCAATTTCAATTTATATAATAGCTCTACATAGGTCCAAACTGATTTACCCTTCTCGCTACCCTTGACAAACAAAACACAGAAGCCAAACAGACTAATGATTGAGATGAGACGGTGCAGTCGCTGACCAGTCGAGTTGTGCATGAGGGACATTGGATTAAAAGATTTATGCAACAAAGTACTTCATACCAAAGCTCATTCAAGCAAACAATATGCAATATGTATAAACACAAACATACACCCTCAGACAGAAACACACTCATAACACAGCGACAGGATTAGCTGTTTATTCCTCAACCAAAGCAAACCGTGTCGGAAATATGTGCACTTACTGAATTCACAGGAAAGCCTCAAACATGACCCAAAATACAGCATTAAGCTGCTGACAGTTTTGTCCAAAAAACGGCACTAACACCTCTGTGTCAATATATTTAAAGGAGAACTAGGGTTCCTTGCAAGTTATTGGAACGTGGGATGCTCGATATTGCCGATATCAGATATTCTGATATTCCCCAACTCTTAATTTCCGATATCACCCGATACCGATATATGCAGGCTTTTTACACCAAAACTGTTCGATAACAATAACATTATCTCCTATTGTGGAATTAACACATTATGCCTAATTTTATTGTAATGCCCCACTGGATGCATACATAAATGCAACATGGCTTTCCAAATGTAAACACTGTCTGTGCAAAATAAGAGAACAACTTCAACTTAAGTTATGGAAAAAAGTGCCAATATGCCACTGCCATATTTATTATGCTGCTTTGCAGTCATTGCAAATTGCAAATTTACGATATCCGTAGGACGCACTTGGAAATAGTTCCAAACCACAGACATAAGCCCCGTTTCTGGAGGCGGGACCTTTACAGGAACGTCCTCTCACTCGCAGAGTAGGACCCAGATAGGACCCATCGGACTCTGACGGTGACTTCACAGAGGCGACTCGCCGAAAACATAACAGAGAAAATGACAACAAGGAGGTAAACCTCATTTCTGGTTTGTGTGTTCGTGTATATGGCGGTGGACGCTATGAACTTGTTCGCCACGATTAGCGACGAAGAGTCTAGCGTGTTGTAGTTGTTATACGTCATCAAGCGTGCGCCGGTAAACGCCCCATGCTGCGTTCATGCAGACTCGGAAATGCTGAAGCCTACAGAACAAACATCGGTTATAAAAACCTGATACCGATACTTCCGATATTACATTTTTAAGTAAATATCGGCCGATAATATCGGAGGTATTGGAACCAAAGTAAATGCTGAGATCTGGCAAATATACTATCAATAGGTTACAAACAGGAGTGGTGAGATGATAATACAGGAAAAGATGAGAGCAATTTTATTAGGTTAGCTAAACTTTATTTGAGTGCACACAACAATAGCAACAATAGCATCAGAATAAATGTGACCAACCTGGGATTGGTTTATAACTTGTTTGATTGTCTGACTACTGCTGCCTCAATTTTTAACTGATGTTTCCACGTTCTGAGATCTTAAGCACTGACTTCAATGAATACATCATAACCAATTGTGCTGATGGCCAGAGCCATGAAATTAAAGCCCAAGTTGTAATACATTATTATCTTCCTTTAAAGTATCAGAAAATACTCATATAGGTTATTTCTGAATCTGTCATATTTAGAGGACTTGGTAAAATGACTTAATAATTTTGAAATCACAAAAACTACATTAATACATCTATCCATAGTTTAACCAGGCCATGTAAGATAAATGTAAAATAATATACTTGTGTTTAACAAATGCATCAATACACTTATATTTTTGGTTTTATTGTAGATCAAATTGTCAATGAGCGCCAGTGACATCAATCCTCATCAAGAAAATTAAAATTTGAATGAGAATCCCAATTTCAGTGAATCCTAGTTCAAGTCTAGTCATATATATATGACTAGACTTGAACTAGGATTCAATGCCTAAGCGAAATAGCCTATATATATATATATACATATATATATATATATATATATATATATATATATATATAGGCTATTTCGCTTAGGCATTACTTCAATTTGAGTCCTGTGACTGATTATATTGACTGATTATATTTCCTAAGCACCATAATTGGAAACCAATGCATCAAGTCAAGCGCTGGCACAATGGTTAAATGGAAAAACTTTTCCCCGAGAGAATTGGAGCATTGTAACTGCATTGTTCCAGTAGTGAAACATTAATTGCAAGTACCTTACACTCTACCCCACACCCCCACTCCATCAGCCACCGCACTCACCTCCCAGCTCCTCTGTGGAGATGCTGGTGAGCTGGAAAGCTTCACTGCCCTCCGTCAGGGAGCTGCTCAGGTAGTTGTCTGGATAGAGCAGGCCCGCCCGCACATGATGGAATGGCATCTTCTCCCTACAGAGCAAAAACACAGACACATGTTTATTTAGACTGTGTGTATTTGTGTGTGTATGTGTGACTGTGAGTGTGAAAGCAAAACAAAATAAAGGTGTCTCATTGTGTACATGTCTATTCAAACTGGCATGAGCCCTTTTTAGAAACACAATCTCTAGCAGAGGGAACATTGTTCCCTGTACTCTGCTAATGCTCGTTTCTGGGAGAAACTGCTGTCTCCTTGTGGCAGAATCACCGTGACAAATTATGTAATCACATTATAATTCAATGGAACCACAAAAAAATATTCCACTCTTATTGTTCTGATAAATACCATCAGAGCACAAGCAGGAACGTGGCAGTATCAAACAATCATTCTCTCACTGTCTTCCCCCTGCTCAGTTTTTGTTCAGTCACCCTGGTCCACAGAGGAAAACTACTAAAGTCCTGTCACTCGCTATCATTCCATCCAAATCCCCCCCCGTCAGATCTGCTGACTTCTTGTTCCACCAGACAATCCCCAGTGCCACCCAACACCTCACCAAGAGACCCCAGGATTTGACAGGGCATCAATCAGCAACAACCCCTGCTGTCGTATGATCAGAGCGATTCTCTACTTTGATTCATGAGAGTCGCTCCGCCGAGGGTTTCCCCAGCGTTATATTTTGACACTTTGGCAATATGTTTCATGTAATATTCCTGCCAATAGTACACGTAGAACTGAATGAACTGAGACAAGGTTATAGAGAGAAAGAAGAGAGATAGCAAGGAAGGAAAGGATAGTGATCCCGAAAGTGTTTCATGAGCGGGCCACTGCCAGACAGGAAAAATAAAGATAAGCAGTGATGTCTTTGTCACATGAGACATGGTCAAAGTATAAACAACTCCTCTCCTCTCCTCTCCTCTCTATTATTTGAGACTTAAATCCCTTTGTGGATGTTGGAATCGAAGCCAAGGGAGAAAGAGGGACACCAACCAAGCACAGAAACAAAGATAGAATAAAAGGTTACCCGTGGGATAGATGCTTTGATGATTTGTATAGGACACCAGGTGTGAAGATGGCTGTGTGTATGTGTGCATGAAACAGAGATAGACAGCAAACACTGGGTGTGCAGAGAGGTCTGTGTATGTGTGCTCATAGTTTGTGAGTTCTGAAGAAATGTATTCATTGGTCCATCTGCTCCTGGTTCTACTCTTGTCCCACCTGCGCACTAAAGGTACTCAGGTCACCACGGCAACATCTCTCATATCTGTTCTGCAGACGTGAGTTTCAGCCAACAAGGATGCAAACCGCTTTGTCCCCCGCTCTGCCTTCTGCTTGTGAGGTTGGTTTGGCATCCTGGCTCAGGAGTCGGTGGGTGGGGTTGCGGAGGGCGTCAGGAAAGTACCAGCACCTGGGTAGCCTATTAGTGTTGCTTCCTTGTTAATCTCTTTGTCTTTTCTTCCTCCCAGGACACCACCAGCCAGATGGGTTAGGTTTTAGTGTTCTGTTTGCACGCATCACTCACGCTACATTCATTACTGACCCAGCAGACTAATATTATCATTATATTTTATCTCAAATTAACAATAAGTAAACTTTATTCATGTATGATTCCCTTTTTGTCGCTGAGTCTGAGCCAGTTTTTGACAAATGGGAATTTGTCCACAATTTTTAGTAAGGTTAAAGCCTATCCTGAGTGTGACAAATGAGGGCTTTATCTTTGCTAAACGTAATCCCTTGTAAATTTGAGCCAATTTAATTGGCTTTTTGTAGGATTATTTGTCTGCCTGTCTTGTTTAAAACCTTGGGTGTGTTGCAGTATCCACATGATTTTTGTGTGAGCGTGTCTTAGCATGTCTTTACTCGTCAATGTGGAATACACAGTTTATTCACATTATTTTCTTCCCTGGATACAAGTTTTTTAAGAAATGTTTGTTTGTTTGGTGAGGTTGGGAGTAGAGGAGCAGCAGTTGCCCCCTGTTTTATTTACTTAACTTTGTTTAGCCCCTTTTAGTTGAGTTACTTCAAACCTGGTACGTGTTGGGCCATTTGATTTACAAAGCCTTGGTTGGGGTGGCCATTTCTCTTGACCCATGAATCCCCTGTTAGGTTTGGATGGCTCTTTACCAATAGGGGACTGGTCATGTAAATGTTTAGTGTGGATGGGTACAGCAGTTGTCTCAGGAGCACATCCCCAGCTGCAGAGGGGTCGCTGCATAACAACCTCCCCACACAAGTTAAATCGTTTTTGTGGAAGATAGACAGGGTTGGGAAAGGTCTGGATTTAATGGTGGCTGTTATTTATGATGCCAGCACTGCTAAGTGTTTTGGGGGAATTTGTGTTTGTTGCTCATGGGAGATTCACACACTGTGGTCTCATTCTTGGATCAGTGTCCAATTATTATCTGCCATTTCAAGAAAGGTACAGAATAAACTCTCTTAAGAGTAATATTTGTATACAATGTCAATGACATATTGCAGCATTAATTCTGAGATTTACACAGATTTTGAGATTTAACTAAATGAACAAATACAACCATCACTAAGAAGACTGGCAGCCTCCCCACTGTGTTTTACCTCGCATGGCTTCAGGTTTGTTTTACAACACAGAATGGGATTGCAGTCCTTATTCTGAAGTTTTTCTGCGGAAGATAAAACACCCGAAAGAATCACTGAAAAACATTTTTGTGCCAGGCCGCACAAAATGTAAAAACTAAAAAAACTACCAATAAAACTACCAATATTACCAATTAAGTGAGATCTAGCTTACAAACTGTCTCTGCCTTGGTCTTTTTAAAAATATAACTACAGCATAGCATCACCTTTCACCTGACAATTTATTTTCAATGATGGACAGTTAGACTTTCGGCTGTGCATGAATATGTACATATAGTTGTTACATGAGATGCTGGTTTTCTAAGCTGGTTTGTGGTGATGCATGTACAGATACTGCAGATTTTACAGCATGTGTATCTTTTTGTTGCATTTATGTATTTGCAGCATGACGCATGCAGGTTCTTGATGTGTACCATTCATTTGTTGTGCATACAAGTGAATGTATTCAAGTGAGTAAATAAATAAGAATTCATGCATGAACATTTGCATACATAAAAAAGTTTATTTTGGGGTGCATTTCCACAGAAACTGTAAATGAACGAATTCATGTGCCTGTTTGGATTTCTGTTGGTGCATCAGTGCTCGAATGTCTGTGCATGTATTAAGACAAGTTTGTGTGTGTGTGTGTGTGTGTGTGTGTGCGTGTGTGTGTGTGTACCTGTTGGGAAGATGCATGCAAATGAGGTGTGCCATAATTATTTTCTCCTCTTTGAGTGGGGTTGGTGGGTTTGTTGTGGAGGTGGAGGCGATGAGCACAAGAGAATGAGCTATGATGCATAGAGTTTGATCTGTATTGATCAGTTGCGCATTTACAAGTGAATATATTCACGGGGAAATTGAGTCAAGATTTACAAAAGAATGCCAAAAATAAGAACGATGAATAAGAACAATGTTGAACAGTTAATAGCTGTTAATGAGCTGCAACAGGCTGAGATCCTCAATTTCTTCAGCGCCCCAAATTAAACGGTACCCAGCAATTATTTCATCAGTCGACAAATTAATAAGACATATGATATGAAATGAATATGAGAATATATTTTAACAGTCCATCTGCTCTCAATTGTTCCACTGACAGAAACACCCACTCACTCATGGCAAAACCAGCAGACATGCATACACATACATCAAACCCTTTCCTCTCTCTCACTATCACTCTCTCCAGTTTCCTTCCATATATTTTTGGATTCTGTTTTTTATTCCTGTGAAAACACAGACTGTTGTCACAGAGACGGACATGAGAGCTGACAAGGACAAGCTTTAGCAGAAAATCTCAATCTGATAAGCCTCATTGACTGGCTCAGTGCAGGAAGAGGAGTGTTGAAAATGCATAAACAGACAGACAGACAGGTGATATGGGGGGTGGGATGAAAGGAGCAAATGAAAGTGGGCTGACGGGCAGTGTTTGAACCGTGGGGTCATCTGCACTCCAGGGAGCCCGAGTTTAAAATCTGCAGTACAGTGATCAGAACGGATTTGAGCCTGAACGAGAGAAAAGGCTGAGATGAAGGGAAGTAGAGAGCAACAGAGATTTAGCCAAAAGCTGGGAAAGGGGAGAAAGGAGAATCATGTTTTTCCCTCACCTCCTCCGGTCCCCATGGAGAGAAATGCATTAGCAGAATGGCAGGAATGAGCTGAAGGGTCACAGCAGTGTTTTTCCCAACTGCTACGCACAACTCTGCCATCACAAGCCAGAATAGACTACAGTATTAATCAAGCCGTATCCACCACATCAAAGAAAACAGGTTGTTACTACTGTCGCAGCCAC
Source organism: Scomber japonicus (assembly GCF_027409825.1). Classification (NCBI taxonomy): domain Eukaryota; kingdom Metazoa; phylum Chordata; class Actinopteri; order Scombriformes; family Scombridae; genus Scomber; species Scomber japonicus. Next base: position 14,969,601 of record NC_070590.1, on the reverse strand, counting down.
CAAATTACCATCAAAACATGTATAACTGTGTGATTTAACTGCATCCAAGGATTCTCTGATGTGTTTGAGATCTGTTAGATGGACAGGCAGACTTCAAAATGAATCAACAAATTGCTCTCTTTTTACTATAGCCAGTAAAGCATCAGTTGGCTCTTCTTGTCTTCTCCTGTTTTGGAGATAAGGCCCCTGCCACCTGCCAAAAATAATGAGAGACCACAGCTAATCAGTTGAAGCAGCAGCAGTGCTTTATAAAGGTAAACTGCACTCTGCGATTTGTCATCTCTTAGTTGCTATAGACCACAAAGCCCAACAGAATTAGACAGGAGACGATATTTACGCATCAAAGAAGGACATGTGTCACCTCAACAGGCAACAGACAATGAAATAGCTTTTTATTAGATTTACAGCTAAACCAATAATGAAAATGATTAATGGAAATGAAATAACTTGCTGTGTTTGCTTTCCTGTCTCTGCTCAATGTGACATTGTCACTATCCAACTGAAGTCACCTTGGGCAAAGATAGGCAGCCACTACACAGCTGTGATATCTGCTGTCTCTTTCTTACCCATCAAAGCTGCACTCTAAAAACATTTCATCAACAGAGGTGCTGGATGGGCTGTGCATCCTGTCCCCTACAGCCACCCCTGCCGGAGGTCAGCCTGGGTCATCCAACAAGCTCTGTCCAGCCCCAACAACTGCTCTTGCCCAAACTGTAACTGCTCTGGTGCTACACCACCAGCCCCTGCAGAGCAGACGTGGACGTGTGCGCCCTTGATCTTCTGGATGTTAAAAGAGACCCAGCCGACGGGAAAAGAGTTGGACACCCGTGATATTCTGACACGCTGCGCACATCTGCAGCGGAGGGAGCGCAGCTGGACTCACACCGCCTGCTGCTCCAAGCTGCTGTTACATGTCACCCTCATTGCAACGAGAATGGGGTGTCAGAGAATTAAGAAAACAAGAAACAAAAAAACAGACACTCATGCGCGCCACCCCCCTAAAATGCTCGCACCCACCGTCCATCACGTCTACCCTCTATCCGTTACCATCCACAGACGGGTCTCCCCTAGGGTATCAGATGATGAATGTTTGTGAGGCGGGTGACAGATTTGGCCATCACGCTTTATGACTGTGGAGTTTTAGAGCATCTGGCAATGAGAATGAATACAATTTGGCTTTAGATTGCAGCCGGTCTCCATTTATCAGAACCAATATATGAGCTGCTACAGTCTGAGTGAACAGGAGAGCGGGTGATAAATCGACAAAGCATGATGTATGATGGGGTGCGTATTGAGACGATTATACTGTAATTACACTTATGGCGTGTGTTTGTGATGAACCTATAATCACCTAATCACACCGATCAAACCCACACAGCGCGCATTGACGCACGCGACGCACACAAGCAGCTGGAAATACATTTTCAGAAGCAGTTGAAATAGTCGGACACTAAATGCAAATAGACACAGGCATCATTGTGTTGTCAGACTGTCAGCCATTAAAAACAGCACAGCTCATCTTGTCAATACATATATATGTATGTTTTTTTTTTACACGCGCGCACAAGCTCACGCATAAGCGTCCCCACATTTACAACAGGTGCAGTCGCCATCAGCGGAACCGACGCATGGGTGGTCGGTCGTGGTAATCACCTTTATCACCTTTAACACGCCAACCAAGAGGTGTCACACTAATTAGCAGTAGGGGTATAGCCTACCTGCCTGTGAAAGGACTGGTCCCCCGGTGTGAGATTCACCCCGCTCTGCTATAACACCGTTGGCGGAGATGCTGAGGGTGTTTTTTTGAATTGCCAAGATGTGTTTAGCCTGTTTGCATCCGTCCTGTGTTCTTGAGGAGTCCGCCCGACAGCCAAAGATGGACTCATTCAGTCTGTGTGTTAGACCTGTCCTGGGGATTCACCAGTGTGTCATGTGCTCCACACTTTCTGGATAGTTATTAAAAAATATCAACTGGTTAGGTGAGGAGGAGGAGGAGGATGATGGTGATGGTGTTGGTGGAGAAAGAATTTGTCCCTTTCAGCTGAAGCCCAGACCCACATGAATGGCCTCCCATTCGTCTTCTACATCTCACTTCTCATCGCCATATCTTGAGAATTTGGGGTGTTGTTGGGATGAAGCAGTTGGTAGGTAGGTGCCAAATCTTCGTCCTATCAGCTCGCCCAGACGGACGCCACCCAGCCGCCCACGGGTCTGGAAACCGGTGGTGCTGCTGTTGCCGGTCGCCTCTTGAAAAAATGATTTATCTTGATCTAAATTTAATCTACTTTGTCGAAATCAACACGGCTGAGAGGAAAGGTTGATGCCCGGTCAAAGCTTTGAGCGCAGCGGAGGGACGGGAAGGGATCTCCCGACGCTCCCGGTGCATATATCTCGGTTACTCCCGGTGACACAGTTAACCCATTTATCGGTCCGGTCCGGTAAGGGAGGGGCCACATGGGGGCCACGGCAGCAGAGGTGCGATTGTGTATAGGTGAGCGGGAAATATGCGATGGTGTGGCGCTCAGTCGGAGCTACACTCCTCCCAGGTGTGTGTGTGTGTGTGTGTGTGTGTGTGTGTGAGAGAGAGAGAGAGAGAGAGAGAGAGAGAGAGTGAGAGAGAGAGAGAGAGAGAGAGAGAGAGAGAGAGAGGAAAGGTGTGAGGTCCGAGCAATTAAGGTTTCACTGAAACATTACAACCTGTCCCATGGGGAAGTGTGTGTGTTTTCATTTAGCCATTCTTCACAGCTCTAGGTGGCATTGATGACCAATTATGGTGTTTAGGAAATTACATCAGCCGCAGTACTTAAATGATGCAGTGTGTCTAATCTACCCCCCTCCTCCTTTTTCCTCACCCACCACCCAACCTAAATTTTCATCTTTCTTCTTCCTCTTCTTCTTCGTGGGCAAGGCGTCAAGATTCAAGGCGGCATCCTCCCCCCAAACTTGTTTTTTTGCATTCTAACTCCTCTACTTGTTATCTTCTCATCAGACTGTCTGTGCTTTTCACTCATTGCCTCTGATTAGAAAATCCAACTATCACAGTTAGGTACATCCTCTATACTAATTACATAATATGCGAGGATTCTGTTGCCCCCCCTGCCAGCTGCAGCTCAACTGCAGTCTCAGCCTTGGTGTTGAAAACCGTGTCTGCCGCGCGGCTGAGCTGTTATAATTAAAAGTGGTTACAGCAACTTATTTACTCTCCCAATGTGCTGATTGTGAAGGGTTAATGCATTATGTGTGGCCTCAGGGGTTTGACAGTGTGATGGGGCAATAGATTGGTTTCTCACTGGGAGTGGAGGCATCAGTGAAAAGTAAGGACAACACAAGTGAGTCATGAACGTTTCACCCTGGTGCTCTATGGCAGTACTGTAGGCGTATCTCATGAGGCAAACAAAGGGTTTGAACACAATTCCTCCTGGTTCTGGGGGAAATTAGATCAATGTGAGATATAAAATCATCAAATTGATATTTTGATCCTCCTAGAAATCTAATCAAGGAAGCAGATGTCTGAACATGTGCGTGTGTGGTGCTGAGTTTTTTGGGAGCTGTCCATGGTGCTCAACTGTCAGATACAGCAGCAGGGCAAATGAAGGTGAAGTGATGCACCTCTTGTCAGCATTTCCAAACAACTTCACATGAATGACAGATATTCATGCAACCTTAAATTAGATTTGAGTTTATTCAAAAGTACGAGGATGGTCTTGAGCTAGGGTGACAAACGATTTCTATTTCATACTTTCTATTTCCTAATTCTATGATAAATCCAGAAATGTCACAAAGGATTAATAGGCTCCTATATAATAACACTAACAACAGCCAAAACCTTAATATTTTGTCATATACTTATCAGTCACTTTATTAGATACACCTGTGCAATCTACATTGTCAGAAAGGTGATAACTCTATTGCATGTTTATCACTGAGGTCGTAGTGGATGGTTGTGGTGTACTGGAGATTATACTCACAAGTGTTCCGAAATATGTCAACAAGAAATGAAAATGTGTAAGCTTGATAAAAGTAGAATTTATGGCAGAGCTGTTGCATTAGATTGCACAGGAGTACACAATGAAGAAGCCAGTGAGTGTGTACTGGACATATTATAATTTTAAGTTAATTCAACCAAGTTTTTAATTTTAATACCATTATATTCATGAGTTCAAAATCTTTTGACTTGTAATAACTTGAATGAATGTACTGCTGGGAGTTCACTGATCCCCATATATTAAATTTCTAAAGAATAGCGATCAGCATATTTGCTGATTTTTGAAAGTTAAAGCTCTGCAGATTCTCTTCTTGTATAGTTTGAAGAAAACATGCATGGTGGAAACTTGTTTAGGGCAGCCCTCTCACTCATATTTTTAAGTTGAAGTAACAAAATGTATGGCAAATTACAGGAAAGATCCATCAGTTAGTGTGTCTTTTAGTTTATTTGACATTATGAGTAGGAGGGCACTAAATCATGCACAGTGTCTAGGATGGTACAATAAATCTTTACTGACAAGACAGCTTGTTTCAATTCATATTTCTCTAACTGTAAAAAAATAAACAAAACCTTTCCTTAATGTTTAGCTTTATTCATTCAAATATATAAAATAAATAATTCAGGAAGTGGATTTTTGCCTAATCACTAACCTACAGTAAAGAGGATGAATAAGCATCCACCATGAACCACCAAAACAGCTGAATCACTACCTTCATTTCTCACTTCCCTCGTGTTTTGATGGCAGAGAGCGCTGTCCAAGATGTGGTTCTGAGACCTCTCACTGATGGTCATGTGGGTTGAGATGTGAAGGCCACATGATTTCATTTTAATACTCATCAAACCATTCAGTGACCATTCCCTTTAAAGACAACAGGTGGTAACAAACCAGGAAAATACACGCCACATGTCCTGTAATCTATCACCTGTCTGTAAGTTTAAAAGGTAAACTTAGACTCTTTCAATCACTGTTCATTCACTATTTTACAAAATGTAATTTGGTTCATTCCGGACCCCCCCACCCCCAAGATAACAAAACATAATCAGCTCTTTTTTGTGTGTTTCTTTCAATACAGACCTCTCAACCGAATCAAAGACTTATTTTCAGTGTCCTATTTCACTGTGTTGCAGTTCCCCGCTGACTGACTATTACACTTCAACCTGAGTATTACATGCATTGTACATTCATAGTCGGAGCCAAGTGACCTGAGAGAATTGGCAAAACCTTAGGATTCACAAATATAAAGAGATGTGTCGTGGGAGGAATTCTAAACCATCAAATAAAGCCGTGGGGACACGCTAACATGGACTCTGACCTCACAACAAATCAATACATGGAGTCATGTCGGCAATCAGAAGTGGCTGTCCTATTTTCTTGGTAATGTTTGCTCTGTCAGGCCATTTATTGCGTACTAATAGAGATATGCTTTTATCCCACCTCCAGTGCTTTAGTCACTACATGAATGAGACCATGACTAAAACATAGCCTGAAGTGACAGACTTAACACTCCATATTTTTTAAAATTAGATTGTTGACTGTAGAGAGAGCCAAGACGTATGAGTAGAGCTCCAGGGGACTGACATGTGATAAAAGGTCCTACAAAAGGCTGGATTTTAACCTGTGACATTGTAATTATAATAGCCCACTGGCCACCAGCACTCCCTGAGACTCAAGACAAGTCAAATTTATTCAACACACCAATAAATTAACAGTGTTAAATAACCCGCATTAAAAAGGGAAACAAAATTAAGTAATAGCACATCAGAAAGTGGAACGAGGCAGAATGAATGTCTAGATTGAAAGAGACTATGCTCAGGTCATGGTGCACCAGTCCTCTGAATGAGAACATTAGCATTTCAAAGTTCATGATCAGATAGGGCAATTTATTTCTTTGGCAATAGAGAAAAGTGATGATAATGTGCTGTTCTAGGGCCTTTTTTGAAGAGGTGTATTTATCAAAGTGAAGGATTATATTCAAGGGTGGCAAACTGTGATTTCAGTTGAGTCTTATAAGGATACAATTCATATTGGAGATAATGGGAAACTAACTCTAACTCCAGCTAACTTTCTCCACTGTCTCCATACTGCGGTACAAAACTGTAAAAGACAAGGTCCTGTGATGTATATGCATTAGTGATACCTCAAATACTTCAATTCTGTCTAGTTTGTAATGTTGCATCTAGTAGAGCAGTGGTGCCTTGATCTTGTTTCCTGCTGCCTCACCTGGCAGCCAAGCGCACACGAGGAAGCAGATTATGGTTTCAGATCACAACCCTGCTGTATAATATATTCAACCACTCTCCAAATCCAACCTCATTTTCATTAGCATTTAAATATTGTCATCATCCATTCCACTCCACATCCCTGCCATTCTTACTCCAAGTCCCGCAGCAACGATGACCTTCCACAGGGGAAAATAACAGGATGCCGTCAGCCAGAGCTTTGTGCCACGGGCCTCACTGCAAATTAAATTTAAAATCCTTAAGCAGGTTAATTCACATTCACCCATGTACGCAGGGTTGTGAAGAGGAGAAAACTAAAACAATCTGCAGATAAGTGTGATACAGTACATTAGTGTGTCTGCATGTGAATAAGTAAATGATTGGTGAATGAGCAAAGAGACAAAATGGCAGTGTGCAGATGGACAAAACACATAGATGAAGACAAAAAAAAATCTTAGTCTGTACCAAATATGTACGATACATACATATATATAATTCAATCACAACATTACAGCTAAAAAAGTCATCAAACCAAACAATAACCTCAGCCAACCTCCGCACAAAAATATCCTCTGTCACACACATCCTGCATACATTTACCACACGCACACATGCACGCAAATGAATACTTGTCCTGTAAAATATACAATACTCCAAGAAGCCAAGAGGTAAAACTTAAAAGTTCCCTCCAGGAAGGTTAAGTCTGCAACACAACATGAATAATGCAACACTGACTGGATTTAACATTCAGACCTTTAGAAGAAAGTGTGTGTGCAGTCACATGTATGAGAGAGGGAGGGAGAGAGAGAGAGAGAGAGAGAGAGAGAGAGAGAGAGAGAGAGAGAGAGAGAGAGAGAGAGAGAGAGAGAGAGAGAGAGAGAGAGAGAGAGAGAGAGAGAGAGAGAGAGAGAGAGAGAGAGAGAGAGAGAGAGAGAGAGAGAGAGAGATGGGAAGTGGCCAGATGCTTTAAGCATTAAACATCATGATGAACATTAAGAGGTGGAGACAGCATCAAACTAAGAAAAGCAAAACTGCTGTCGTGAACCACAGTTGGGAAGAATTCAGTCTGAGTGGAAAAGGCATTAAAATGTTTTTTTTTTTTCATAATTTTATCATTTTTTTTCTAGAGCACAAAGGCTGAGGACAGACACATCCTGTCCAGGATTGAGGACAGATGAGTGAAGACACTACACAGTCCAACATAAAATAAATGTTCTGTACCTGCTTGTTACCTAAAAGGTCATGAGCTGTGACTGTGTGAGAAATAGACTCAAAAGGCTGTTAAAAGCTACATTTAAACAGATATTTTAAGAAAGTTTCTACCGTTTGCAAAACTGTAATACATTTCTTAACGCTGTTAATGTTTTGTGCCTCTGACATGATAAAGTAATCTGAAAGTTACTTAGCATAATGACAATGCTTTACTCAGAAGATTATATTACTGCATACAACTTTGACTTGGCTTTTTAAAACTCCAGTTTTTTAATCTGACATTATGTCTCCATTCCACATTATATACCAACGGGATAAAGTATGCTCTGTGTATTAGACAGAGCTACTTTGGCAGCGACATCACACCACCCTCCAACATTTTTTCACTTTTTTCCAACTATATGCAGCTCCTCCATTTCCTCTGCAGACTGAATTATGGAGGAATGGTTTCCGTCAACGCCACACTCAAAAATTGAGCAATTTCAGACTGCATGGTCGCATCAGTAAGTTATTTGATCTAGGAATTTTTCCATTATGAATGTGCAGTGCTGCATAAAAAAATACTGTTAGAATTGGTATATCGTTGGCAACAAGGACACAGAGAAAGCCAGTTAAGCTTTACCTGCTAACTATTTATAAGTTGTCAGCTAAATAACTAAAGTAAAGTGTGTTTGACAGCCTGTAATGACATTAGCCACGCTAACTTTAACATAGTTTGTCGCCCCTACTGTGCACAGACCATAAAATTAAGAATTACTGCCAACCTCTGAGTACTGACAGGCAAAGCGAGAGGCTGGTAGAGGTGCTAACGAGTTAACTGTGCAGTGTGACTACTTCGATGACCCGCCTGTGTGTCTGCAGGAGACATGATGGATGTATCCTCAGAATGTAACACTGCTTCCATTTGGAGATTACTGGATGACTCATCATCTGCTTAAAATACACTCAGCCATACACATACTGTATACAACACCACACACAAATGCATGCTCATAAGCACTATATTCCAATATATCATCATGCTACTTGTCAGTCAGTGTCGATCATTATGGATGGCTAGTCTACAGGTCCATTCTTTGTCTTGTTTCATTATTTAATAAGGTGTTTGGCTCATTTAAAATCCCTATTTATCCCAGAGTTCCCCCCCCAAGCTTTCAATAGAAGCTGCTAAACCCCAGAAGTATTTTTAATTTGTAATGAGTTTCAGGGGAGGCTTTTCCCACCGCGTAAAGTCAAAATTGAAGGCAACAGATAGAAATCTTATCATTTTTGCTTGAAAATGCTAACATGTAATGCACAAAAATATTTACTATAGGAACCATCAGTACAAAAAAATATCAGAATCAGCTTTCAGAAATCCCATATCAACTGAATCCTAGCACACACATACACACACACACACACACACACACACACACACACAGCATGAATAAATCTCACACCTTCGTAGGTTTAAGCTGTTCAAGGCTGTTTTTTCATCTAAACCAGACAGCTGCCAGTCCATCATCCCTCCTGACACCGGGATTCAGCAGCAGGAGCTTTCTTCTTATCCTGTCTGGTTCCAAATGGTTAGACTTTGGATTTATATCCACAAAAGCGCACGCGATACACGGACAGCCAACAAACGAATAAAAACATTTCACTGGACGTGTTGTGTGTGTGTGTCTACATCTCTGCGCATCTTTCTGTATAACTGTATGAGAGGTGATAGAAAAGGTGTACATCTGAACCTGATTTGACTTAGAAAAGTAAATACAAGGTGAGCAGAGCGAGGTGAGCAGAAAGAAAGATGTGTGTGTGTGGGGGGGGGGGGGGACTTACAGAATCAATAAGATGACATAAAATTGAGAGTGCAGCACAATGGTCTGTCTCTGTCTGAGCAGAAAAAAGCCTCATAACGATCCCGTGGACGAGAGCGAGAACAGGAGAATGCATCCATTTGCATCCATGCATTAATCGTTTGCTTTTGTCTGATTCGCCCAGTTAACCAATTGTGCTTAAGAATAATGTTTAGAGGTGGGTAGAGTCAGAGTAGCCAAAAATTGTACTCAAGTAAAAGTACTGTTACTTCAGAATAATATGACTGAAGTAAAAGTAAACAGTAGTCATCCAAATAATTACTTGAGTAAGAGTAAAAAAGTCCATGGTGAAAAAACTACTCAAGTACTGAATAACTGTTGAGTAACGTCTGATTTATTTGTTAACACAAGCATTCAATCAGACAGACAAAAATACACAATAACCATCTCCAGGGAAATTAGAGTTCATCCAATCAATAAATTAATTAATTAATTAATTACCAAATAGCTTCAATTAAAATAATCAAAGTAATTTCAATAAAATAATAAAAAATAAATTAAGCAGAAGTAACACAAATTTCCAAACCTTTGTACTTTTTCACCAGGCTCTGCAGGCTCATGAACTGTGTGTGTGTGTGTGTGTGTGTGTGTGTGTGTGTCTGCGTGTGTGTATGCGTGTGTGTATGTGTATGTGTATGTGTGTGTTTGTGACAAAACACCCCATAATGTAGCTTCTGTTTCACACTTTTTGTAAGTTAAACATGATTTCAATATGAGGCCAGCTGTTCCTCCTCGTCTGTGTCTGCATTGCCGACTGTTGATTCTGACATTTTTCATCCGTTTCTCTTTTTTGTTTGCTACGACTGTAAATTGTAAACCTAACCCGTCCCGCCGCTAAGATTGAGTATGGTCACATGACGAGACTGCACGGCTACGTATGATTTGGCGGCAGTCTCTCTCTGACAAAATAAAACATTAAAATGAGGCGTACACGGGGGAGAAGAAAAGTAACGAGCTCAATGTAGCCTAATGTAGCGGAGTAAGAGTACAGTTTCTTCTTCCCAAATCTACTCAAGTAAAAGTAAAAAGTATAGTGATAAAAACTACTCCTAGAAGTATCATTTTTTCAAAAACTTACTCAAGTAAATGTAATGGAGTAAATGTAACTTGTTACTACCCACCTCTGATAATGTTAGAACCGCCCACCTCATTAACATACAGAGACAGAAATACAGAAATAAATACATGTGGAAATGTAGAAATACAGAAATAAATGTAGAAATAAATAAATGCATAAATAGATAAATGTAGAAATAAATAAATACATAAATGTAGAAATACACTAATGAATACATAAATGTAGAAATACACAAATAAATACATGTAGAAATGTAAAATTAGCCTTTTTCAGGACTAAAACATATTTATTTATTTATTTATGCATTTATATATTTATTTATTTATTGTCATTTTTTGTCGTTCATATGGGAACTCACAAAAACATGACAAAACCTCATCATCCACCTACACACACACACACACACACACACACACACACACACACACACACACACACACACACACACACACACACACACAGACAGACACATAGCCACCACCGCATGCTGGTAACAGACCCAAATGAGGTTTAATTAAAACATGATTAAATTATTTTTAATTCATGATATGGTAATGTGGCTGGCATCGTTGCTGCTCTCTGAGAAAGTATGAGGGATTAAATTAACAGCATTATAATTTCAACTGAGCTTTAAACTTCACGATTTACAAAACAAACAAACAATTCTGAGTAGACAATGGTGAAATGAACAAAAAAACCCTGAACATCAGAACTGAGAAAAAACATCAAATTCCGCCTGGAAGCATAAAAAAGTCATAACAATCTTACGGTAAAATCTCATATTTTGCTGTTTCCATATAGCTTGCCTAAAGGCATATTAAATTGCATTTGCTTTACAAAATAAAGGATAAAAAACCTTGCAAATCTTAGATTATGAGCAAAGATACACAGCGCCATTGTACTCTATGAGTATGATATACAGAAATTTGTTGCTACAGTCAATTTTAAACTTTTATCAATTACATTTTTTACTGTAATATCAGTCACAGGTTACATAAAATGTATAAAGCAGCTCTGTGCCCAAGGCGTCTCATTACAGCTGATACATATCATAGATAATAAAGCACGGACAAGATTTTTCTTCATCTAAGACTTTCAGATCTGTCCTCTGCAGTCTGGAGGAGGTCCTTTGAGTTGAATTTAAATGGCCAATACGCTTTTCGTCTTCATAGCCAGCGTCTATAGCGGCATGTCAAAACAGTCTGGATATTATTGCAAATGAAGATCATTTCCTGCAGCTAATAACTCCCTTGTCAATAATGCATGAAGTCATATAAAATCACAATATGTCTGTTTATCTGGCCTACCCAAGGTCATTCCTCCACTTCCTCCCCATTCCTCTTCTCATCTATATCTCATCCTGCACCCCTCATTTCTCCCCCACTATGGCTGTTTAAACATTACCCCCTCATCATCCTTTCATTCTAGCTCTCCCTGCTGTCTCCCAAATCTTAGTCAGTGGTGTAAATAAATGATAACCATCTTGGCATGATTGTGAGTTAGTTTGTTTTCTCTGAGAAATCAAACATTTCTGCTCTGCCGAAGGGCACATCTGTGCATGTGTACACACTGCAGACCTGTGAATGCTCGCATATCCTTGTGGTTTTAAACACACACAGGATCAGGCATGCACACACACAAGAGTGCAGCTACACCCCTGAATCCCTGCTGAGCCATCACAGGTCACGGATCCCTAAATTAAATAACATCAAATTCGATTAAAGTAAATGAAACATCACTGAGGAGCACAGGGACGAGAGGATGGAGGGTTGTGCAGGGATATTGAGGGGTGTAGGAGAAGTGGAAAAGTGAGGCAGTAAAAGATTTTATGTAAATTTGAGGTGAAAGAAAGGTTGAGGAGAGAAACAGGTGAAGGAGGGGAAGGTGAAGTTAAGGAGAAAGAGGGAATGATGGAGGAGTGGGGAGAGGGGACGAGCACAGAGAGCAGAGAAGGTTACAGTAAACAATCACTTGATGAGGAGCCAGGAGGACTGTGAGGGTGTATGTCTGTTTGTGTATGTGTGTTTGTGTGTGGGTAAGATTTAGATCACTTTCAGGGACATACACCAGACTTAAGACCAGTTGATTGGGGATTGCTTGTGCAATTCGGGACAAAATCCCAAGGGAATTAATGTAAGTCTATGTAAATATCCTGAAAGTAACTTAAATAGACCTGTGTGTGTGTGTGTGTGTGTGTGTGTGTGTGTGTGTGTGTGTGTGTGTGTGTGTGTGTGTGTGTGTGTGTGTTCAGATCTGTATAACATAACATCACCTTTAGTAAACCGAATCTGAATGCAAAATCATTCTCTGATGGAAATAAGTGCCGTTTCATGTGCGGCCAACTCATCAGACACAAGCGACGGGAATTTCCAACTCCGCTGCCATGGGAATTGCCATGGGAATTGCCATGGCAACATATTACCTTTCTATGTTCACTGGACCAAACTCAGAGCTGGAACCAGCGTTAATTTCTACGACAACATTATCAAAAGTCTCACAGTAAATGTACCAGTCAGGGGACCTATAAAGACAACAAAAGGCTGTTTTGTTTCATTCAAGTTCAGTTGAAGGACCATAACAGTTCTGTGGAGTGTCACTATTGCAAAGTAGAGAATATTCCACTGCTACAATAGCACCCTACACTTTTTTGTAATACTCTGCCTCTCTGGCAGTGAAGTGCCCTATAAAGTCTGTGCTGCAGCAGGTGAATAGAGGCGCTATGTTTCTTCAGGTATTAATATCATCCAGGCGGGGAAGGAGCACTAAACTGGGGACGGAGGCAGACGACCGTAGAGGGGATCTTCATTCGTTGGTGGGCAGTAAATCAACTGCTGCTAGAGGCACATGGAGGTTGAAGCCAGTGAGAGTGATGGAGCTCCCCTGTTCCACCCCTCCATCGGCTGTAACCCGTCCCACTCAACCCGATCCGATGACCTCACTTCCCCATTTACCCCTTTACCCTCCACTTCCCTACATCCTTTTCTCTTTCGTATGCACGCCCCTTTGGCAAGTCCCCTCACTCTCCTCGTCTCACTCCTGTGCCTCTACCTTAGATTTCATTAAACTCCCTCACCTCATCTTTCCTTCCAGCAACCCAATTTTCAGTTCATCAGCGACAGTTGCCTTTCCCCCTCATCTGGGTTTCCCACGATTTCTCACCCATCCTCCCTCCACACCTCCTGCTGGAACGATCCCCAGAGACACGGAAAAGGAGGTCAGCTTTGTCACAACACAGGTTCACATTTAATTGCCACAGTGTTGGGGCTGCCAGAGTGCCAGATTGATGGTTTGGGGGTTTTCCGGTAGCTCAGAGAGTAGCTGTACAGAAATGAATACACAGAGAGCCAAACATGGCCAAGTAGAAAGTAAAAACATAATGTACTGTTTAAGATTAGATACCCTAACAGGGAGAGAGGATGAAGCGGGTAACACCAGATCTGATTTTTGATGACAATACAAAGTGAGCTAACTCTGGTCATACTGACATCAATGGACACTTCAAAACATGTCATCAACATGGCTGCCAACTCACACCTGGTCAGGGGCAACAGATGAAAACTAGCTTTAGGGCTAATTCTGGCATATTTACAGATATGTTTTATGCACTGTCCCTGACATATAAACTAATAAAATAAAATATTTCTCACTCAAAATGCAAAGTCAACAGGCAGTATAACAAGTTGTAAACACAACATTGACATATTATTCTCAATCTAATGCAACAGCTCTGCCATAAATTCTACGTATGAAGCTTATACATTTTCGGTTTTTGTTGACATTGTCAGAAAGGTGATAATTCTACTTTTCGTTTATTATTGAGGTCATAGTGGGTGGTGGTGTTGTACTGGAGTACATTATATTGAACAGTGTTCCTAATATTTTGTCCACTCTGTTAACATACATGATGTATAAGTTTTGTAAAAGTAGAATTTATAGCAGAGCTGTTATCTTGGATTACATTAGATTGCAGAGGGGTTCCTAATGAAGTGAATATGTCTCTTTAGCTGCTAAATACTACTAAATACCAATAGCTATCACTATCTTGCATTAGACTACCTGCATAAACTCTTGTATTATTAAAGCACTTTTTTGGTTAATGAGAGCTATAAGAGTGAACCAGCAGAAACAAATCTAAACAGTGAGGTGAAATATGCTAAAATGCTCCATGATGCATTTGAGACATAAAAACATTGATTGGCGCAGTTTTAAAACTTGCCTCTGCTTGATTGACAGGTGTTTCCTCATTTTAAATACTAAACTGTGAGGATGTTGTTCGCTCGCTTCGGCTGCACCTCCCTACCCAAGTCAACGAATCCACCTCAAGGCTTACATTTTTCCACCACGGTCTGTGAACTCACCAAGATGTTATTGCCTCTTTAAGCAGCCACCATTTGTTACGCAGTACATGCTGAGAGTTAATATTGTCCTGTTGTCAGTTGTGTTTCATGTTTTGTTTCATGTTTATGAACCAACAATACCAGAGAAGCTCTTTGAATTGAACTCAATTAAGAGGAGGCAGAGATAATGAAAGGGATGTACTAAGTGTGTGATTCATTAATACTAATGAGGAAAGTGTAGCTCAGCAGCATCATGCAGGTGTGAGCTCACACACACACACACACACACACACACACACACACACACACACACACATACACACACACACACACACACACACACACACAAACACAGACACACAGACACACAAACACACACACTTGCACAAATTCAGAGGGGAATAATCAGGATAAGGCACGGACAAAAACAATGGTAGTATGTGATATTTGCCCTTGTTTGAACTAGAACAGAGGGCAAAGGTCTCCATCTGTTGCCACTCTAATGCTCCATAATAAACTCCCCATTCTGTCTGCCAATGATACCTTCATAACACTACTTTTATGGGTCTCTGTCCTACCAAACAATACTCTCCTCAATTGCCAGTGTCTCATCTCAGCTACAATAACATCAGACCAGCTAGTCTAATCAGACAGATGTTTGTAATGTTCACAGTGAAATGCAGTAAAGCCGACATTAAACTTTGCCTCCTCCTGAATGTCGCTTGCTGGGAGCAAACAAACATACATGTACCATTGCTCCTGCATGCAAACGTGCACAGTTGCTCATAAACACTCAGGCTCACCTTTCACATGCAATCAGATACAAATTTAAATGTCATTCATGGTCAACCCAACTTTTGCTATAGGCAGGTAGTTTTGTATCCAGCAGTAATTAACTGCTTTGGCTTCTATGATTATGATCAAACAGTATTTAGAGCTATAACTGAAATATACTCATTTACACTATATTATATTTAATTGCAATATTGAACAAGAAGATGTGAGTGAAAATGTTCAGTAACACTGATTTTTTATCCTGAGTAAAAAAACTCACAAACATGTAGCTGTTGTATAACACTATTTAGCTCTTGACTCTTAACAATAATTCAGCTAAGGTTATTAATAATCGCAAAGGATAACAAGTCAACTCAAATAACACCAAAGAGCGAAATAGTGCATTTCAGGTCTCTGCCATCAGTCTATACAACAAGAGCTGTGACAACAGGATAAAACAGCTATGAAGACCCACCACCAGCATCTCCATCCTAATGCACACACTCCTCCATCTTGCAGCACACTGATTACAATATGTAGAAATATAAATGACTTGTGTAGGTAATACTACTGCATATTTCTTATATAAATATAAATGACATAGTGGTCATAACAACAGGTCGTTTATGGCAAAAGTTGAAATAAATTTGGTCAGTCTACATCATTTTGCTTATTATTTATAATGTTAATAGACTATGTGCCACCTTTCTATGTACTCTCATTATGAAGCCTTGTGTTTGATCGCCAGCTTGGATTTTTGGAGCCAAAAGTGCTGAGAAGAGAAGTGACCATGAATAGACGAGAGGGGGCGCTGACTCCAACACTAGCTGTTATCTTGTTCAGCACGGAGCTGATGATTACGGTGGCCCTGAAGTGCAAAACACAACAGCAAATGAGAAAACACAACAGCATTAGAGAGACACAAACTGGAAATGGTAGATACATGGTAGGTACCTACCTACCTGTAAGTGGTGTGTTTTCTTATTTGCTGTTGTGTTTTGCACTTGAGGGCCACGGTAGATGATTTATAGTCTGTGGTTAACGCACGCTGTTCCGTCTACGGGACGGGACGGAAGTTGTGAGGTAGCCACAAGTTCTTCTGGATGTTTTAAACACCAACCCTTAAACATATATATTTTCATGCCGTACATCGTTGGAAAGCTTAGATTGTCCTGATTCATTCAAGACCACTCACGACTTATATGGTTGCTCACAGCCGTAATAGTATTAGCGATTAGCTCGGCTAGCCCCTGAGCTAAGTAAGAAAAGCTATAATGCCTACATACCTTCAAAGTCTTCCCTTTATCCACAACGATCATCTTATGACTCAGGACTTTCTATACAGCTCGCCAAGTATCCATTCTTGTGAAATATGAAATCCGTTTCCATAAAACCGAAATACTTTCCTCAATATGTCCATGTATTTAGTCCAACACGTAATGTAATAACACAAATAACAAACCATATACGGTCCGTTTACGTCATTTCCTGACCTGCGCGTCCATCTCAGAGTACACGTGACTAGATGTTTACGACCGTGAGCCTCTTCTGCTTCTGACGACACCACACACAAGCCAATCGGTGTTTAGGATTAGGCAGTACATGTCTCCAAAGCCAATGAGGACATGGCTTTGATTGACTGCTGTTCTAGCCTATGGAAATATTCGGTGAAATGAAGTTGATAACCTTTTAGCCAATAGTCAGAGGTTTCCACCGGTGTATGACACTAAGCTATTAGTTTGGCTGCCCATAAACAAACCCCAAGCGTAACCGGCATGCGCCCTGTGCGTAAAAGAGTTGAACCATATATCATTACGCACTCGGCATTTTGGTACACGGTTGGTTCTTCTTCGACTTAACATATGACTTATAGCAAAATAAACAGATAGATAGATAGATAGATAGATAGATAGATAGATAGATAGATAGATAGATAGATAGATAGATAGATGGATATGGCCAAACAAAAAAATATGGTTATATATAATAATAATAATAATAATAATAATAATAATAATAATATGGCGTCAGCTTTCATTAGAGACCAAGATTTTGATTGTAGGCAAAGGGGATGTGAAGTTATAGGTGTTTGATTGCGGTTATACAGCTTTGGTAACCAAGTGTCCATTTGGAGTCTCCAAAAAGGACCTGAGGAAAACGCATGGACATACCTGTTGAAAAATAATTCTGAAAAATTCATCTTTTGGTCTTTTGACTCCAAATTTGGACTGCATGAAGCCAAGACCTGTGGCTGTGGCCTCATTGTGTCTATATCCGGCTGAGAGGTCCCTGAATGTCTGTACACATGTCATTGTAAAGGCAAACCTATGGGCGAGTAAACAACCCCATCATTGTAACCTCTGCCACTCTTTGTCAGTAAGTCACAGAATCACACAGACATTTTTACAAGAATCCTGAGAGTGTTTCCTTTCCAATGATACCAGACACATCTCTGAGTCTCAAACTATGTGGGATCTGTGCTGCTCACAACTTGGGCATGTTGTTTAGGCTAACAGCATAAAAAACAGGGGCGTATGTTAAGTGGTTAACTGTGACCATGCTAATTTTCACTAGCTAAAAACTAAACGTAAAATGTACTTACCGAAAAAGTGAAAATCTTATGAAAGTCCTTATGGTGTCTTACAAAATAACTTACAAAATGAACATCATGCTCTCATGAAGAAGACTTGGAACTAGTGTTTGACAACAAACTCATGAGGAAAATGTTTACTGAGAGTCACTGAAGTTTCCCCCTGCTGGCCATTAGAGAGAACGCAGGCGGTTTAACATTGGCTTCACTTTTCAGACTTGTAACTACCCACTTGCAATGTGGGGAATAACTAGTTACATGTAATAACGTTACATAATTTAATGACTAAATAAATGTAGCTGTGATTGGTTACATTTACTGAGTGTGTAACTAAATTACAGTTACTTGTGAAAATGTTGATTACAAACGGGGTTACATCTGAAGTCAGGAGGAGGGTTTTTTCATCATTTAAAAAAATATTTAACATGTTACTGAATACATGTATTGCTGTTATTAATTCTTTGAAATCTATATTTTTTATATTTTGTCAATAAATGATACTAATTAATACATGTTTAAATGAGGGCTAAATCTTGCTTTATAAGAAATGATTTCCCTTAAAAAATCATGTCAGTGTCCATGAAAAAAACATGAACTTAGATTTTGGTGGGTTTAATGGGTACACTTACCCTAACAGTTGGAAACATTCATTGGAAAATCAGAAAAGTAATCAAAAAAATAATAAAATGTAATAAGTTACACTAGTTTGATTAAGTAGTTGAACTAGTTACATTACTTATTACATTTTAAATAGAGTAACTAGTAATCTGTAACCTATTAGATTTCCAAAGTAACCCTCCCAACCCTGCCCGCTTGGTACTCTTGCTTGGAAACCAGATGTCAAACCTTCTCATCAGCACATGAAAGCAGAAAGCTCACGTAATCTCCACATGTGCTCGAAGTCCTGCTGCTGCTGCTGCTGCTGCTGCTGAGACCGACACATGAAGAAGCTGGGTTAGGCATTCAGGGACAGGCTCACCTTGATGCAGGGCATCCAATCAGAGGCCAGGATGCCTGTCCATCTCACATGTAGCAGCTCTACAAATCAGTCCCAGCAGTCCTGGAGTGAAAATAACAAGCAGAGGAGCAGAATAGAAGAGATATCATCTTTGTTCCAGCTGAGAGACATTGTGTCTCAAGCAGAGATGGAAATGTTAACTTTTTTATATCATCCCATCTTTACTACTGTAACTATATTCTCATCTACCTCAGCAGAACATCCTTGAATCGTTATGCAAAGTTATCCAAAAAGTGATCTAAAATGCTGCTGCTAAATTCATGACCAGAACCTCCAATAGGTCTCATGTGACACGATTTGATTGCTCTACACTGGCTCCCCATCAAATTCAGAATCCATTTAATAACTTTAATGATCCCACTAATGAGCTCTGCATGGTCAGGCACCTGCCTAAATTAGAGATCTACTGTAGCCCTGTCACCAGCAGGTCTCTAAAGTCCTCTGATCAGGGTTTGGAGCTTGTTCCTCAATCTTAAAACCAAAGGAGACTGTGCTTTTGAGGTTGTGGATCCTATAACCTTTGAACTTTAGACTTAAGATCCGTGGTCTCTGTGGACACCTTTAAAAACAGCTCAAGACCTGTTTGTATAGACTTGCCTTTATGTAATTTTTCTATGTTCTATTTAATTCTGTTTTTATTGTGTTTAATGTTTTTATATGTGTATGCTTTATTTCCTCTGTAAAGCACTTCACTTCACTTACACATAAACAGTACACATGCATCAAACAGTGACACACATCGTGGCTCACATCATCCTCTCTTATGGGCTGGAATAAAGAATTACTTGTAAGTCAAAGCATACACTTTTTATTTTATATTCAATCTGGCTGAAAGTCAAACAAAACACTGAGAAACCTTGCAGCAGCTGGATACACTGGCATGAGAAAATGGAACGTCCCAATCGATTTCCTTCAAATATCCATGAGAGTGTGTGTGTGTGTGTGTGTGTGTGTGTGTGCGTGTGTGGCCTTGTTTGTGACTGTGACTGTGTGCACTTGCTTGTCAGTATACGTTCACATGTGTGTCTGTCCACAAAGTATTGATTCTGCAACAAGAAGATCAAAGACACGTGGGAGAAAAGATGTTCTAGTGAACAATTACAGGCTCGTTTGTGTCACTCAGCAGGGTCTACTCCCTCTTGCTGAATGTTACCTCTTTTTCTTCCATATTCATTGGCTCTTTTCATGTGGGGCAGAGGAATATGAAAGAGAGCTTGGGTGAATTAAATGATGGGGGGAACGAGATATCAATCACTTGTTCTTTTCAAGGGTTCAGACTTAAATGGAGCATGTGAGGCAAACGTTTTTTTCTGCAATTACAATGTCGCTGGCGCTATGAATGGAAATAATGAGCGTTGTGTCTAAACTTCTTTTTTTTCATTTCCTCTGTCTTTGTCTGCTTATTAGCTTCTTCATGAAAGAGAGAGAGTGAGCTGGCGATATAATGGGGTAAGAATTGGGAAATGATAAGAGTGTGGATAGGATTGAGTTTGAATGAATGAGGTGTTTGGAAAATATAAAATAAGCCACAGTGAATGTTTGTGCGGGTCTCCATGTGTTTAAATGAATACATGTGCATGCGTGTGTGTGTATGTGTGTGTATAATGCGATTCAGAACTACATCAGTAGAAGGACAGAGGGATGAAGGGCATACTTAATATGTAGGGGTGCTCCTCATTAACATGACAGCTAACCGCAGGGTAACAAAATCAGAGTAGTACCTGAACATCTCTTACTTTAACCCTCTCGTTACTGTTACTGTAGTGCAGCAGAGCTAGTCTTTATAATCACCTTTATTTAACCAGAAAGAGACTATAGAGCATGTTTATTCCTTTGTAGTGTTCCAAAGCACCAAGATTCACTTTAATCCAGATCGTTACATTGACACAAGCAGCTTCCCAGCACAGCCTGTGTGTACCAGGGGGCAGCTTTTCTGGTAAAGCTGAGGTCAATGGCATTTCTTTATTCTTTATTTGGGTCCCTATTAGCTTCCACAAAGTCACTAGCTTTCCCAGGGTCCACACAATAACAACAATAAAACAAACAACTTACAGTCTCATTGATTGATAAAACGGAACAACAAAAGGAGCCAAACATCAATGTCCAAACTCAGAAAATGTAAACTGTATAAACTGAATGAAAACAAAAAGATAAAACAATTAAGATAGAAACAAAGGAAATAAAAATAATCAAAAACAAAAAAAATCCAAAACTACAACACTAACTAAACATTACACCTCTAGGATTTGAGCAGACTCAGACAGCAGATCTCAACTCTGCATGATACTACAGGATAACCAGTGCTGACTTTATACCCATGACAGAAACCAGTATAGTCTTTAACAGAAGGAGTGTGGTGTGTTATTACAAATGACACTTTGCAGCAGTAGTTGTCGTAGACTTGGAGAGATATTCTCACTTTCCCCCAGGGACTTGCAATCTCAAGACGTTGCCTTTGGCTTAAAAATCCGACGCTCATTATCATGCAGTAGAAAACTTTGCACTGTCTGGTTTGCTTATTCTTTGCGTTTACAGTAGGTTCACATGATATAACTACACTCAGTGGATTAAAATCATGCATAAATGTGAAATTATTTTTTATTGAGGCCACTGAAAATAATTAAAATTTTACTTTAGCTTATTTTTGTCTCACTAAAGCTAGTTAACTAACTGTTACAACTCCCTTGCTGATCACACACACAGCAGCAAAGTGGTGAGTGTTGCTGCCTCAGTGCACACTCACATTTATACTTGGTGTAGTTTGACTGGTTTGAATGAAGGCATCAATGCTTTTCTAATCAACTACTGAGGCATTTTGACTGGTCATAGTAGTTTAAGCACAGTTGTTACTAATAAACATTCACAATGGCTCTTCAAGTGTCCCAGTGAGTAATGACAGTGAGAGTAAGCCAGCATACATGAAACCAGGACAGTGAAACTGAAGCAGCTAAATGGAAATCATCCATTTTTACATTTATTATCTGCACCTAATTTTCAATTATGATATGACATTAGGAGAAGTGGATCTATGAGCCCTGGCAGTGTTGGGTAGTGACTTGTACTAGCAAAGCAATGACTTGCAGTTTCAAATATAGGAATTACATTACAGTTACTAATCTCATTAACACTCAGTCAGTCAGACGGAGAGAAGGGGGCGGGTTGCTAGTAATTGTCCTTTTTTTCAGTGATTCAAATAGTGTGATTTGTCTTCTTTTAACTACTATACATGTTATATCCTCCGAGCTTGCTACTCCCCAGCGCATTATGAATCACATGGGCTTTGTTGAGCTGGAGGTTGTGTGGAGCCAGTGAAGTGAGTAGAGTATATGGTTCAACTTGCCATGAGTCATGTTATTTCACTGGCTCATGGCTCAGGGATGCTTTGTCAGTGCCACTGTTCACTGTGAAACTTGATGAGGGATTTGCCTGAGGTTGCCTGAGGTAGGCCGTACAGCTCAGCACTGAGCACCAATAATTGGCTCCACAGCTGGGTTGAAATGCAGCTCACAAGTGTAACAGATTTAACACATTTAGTATTACTAAATTGGTTGTAGAACGTGGATTGGTGTACTTGGAAATTCATTTTAAAATTTTTCTTTTGAGGCAAGTGTATGACTGACCAGGCGCATATCCTGCTCCATCCTGGCAAATGGCAGCACAGACGTTTCCTACAACTCAACACAATGCAGGGTCAAGGATTGGATTATCGGCTGGTTCCTTTTCAAACACAGTTGATTTTTTTTATTATGGTTTATTATGGATGAGAAGTTCAATTATTATTACATTTTCCAAGAAATCTGCTGGACGATGGCTCTTAGTTGCATTCCTGCCTCAGATGTGTATAGTCAAAAGATGACGTGGAAGAGGTTGTGTAGAGGGATTGTTGCATTAGTCCTGATGGAGCTGAGGGCCAAAATAAATCATTCTGTGATTCAAAGGTCACCAAGTCAGTGCCTGCACAAAATAACTAACTTCCTTAGAAGTCAGGAGTCGTTCTAAAATGCACTTTAGCGAGACACTGAACCCTTATTTTAAATTGGATGAGCGGATCTGCAATACCTGCAAAAGATACATCTGTAATGTGGGATCTAATGTGACTAAACTGAGTAAAGTTGAAAGGATTTAACAAACAAATAAGCAACAACTAGTTTCAGCTAAACGCAGGGAACATCTCATCACAAAATATTTTCTGTTACGCATGCAAATAAAGAATCTGCAAAATCACACAGTATCCTCACACACGCACACACATACACACACATACACACACACACACACCACAGGCGAAGTTCGCTAATTACTGACAGGAGGACTCTCAAGGGGCCAAGGAAAGCAGAGCGGTGCCCCTCTGCATCCTGGGACCTGTAGTGCCCTCCAGCATCGTTGGACCTGCACTTCTCTCATTTAATCACCATCGCTGCAAGCTGGTCACATGATCAGGAAGGAAGTAGGGCAAAACAGCAGCAGGAGCTGGGGAAACTGTGTTTGAGATAGGGTTATGTCTGTCTGTGTATGTGTGCGTGTGTTTGTGTGTGTTTGCGTGTGCGTGCATGTGTGAGGGAAAGAAAAAGGAGGCATATTAGCATAGTTAGACTTTCAGTACATATTAACACATCACACATGCATGCACACTAACACATGCATGCACACACACTTTAATATCTAACTACATATACACAAACACAGAGAAGATGCCAAATCTCAAATGATAAGATGAACAGCCTGAGGATTTAGGAGGTCCAGCCAAAACACACACACACACACACACACACACACACGTATACATATATTAACCCTAACCTTTACCAGTTGCGGACACGGCTTTGTCCCTATTGCACAAGCCGTCCCCAATCAACTGTTCTCAACTCTGGTGTGTGTGTGTGTGTGTGTGTGTGTGTGTGTGTGTGTGTGTGTGTGTGTGTCCCACTTGCACACACACCCTTCCGCTCACTCTCTCAGTTGAATCCATTAAAATCTCTTAAAAATAATCTGCAACCTGGACTGTATTTTACCCTCCACATTTTGCCTTTACTTGCATGTTTTTGAAAAGTGTGATATGTAGATAAGCACTTTTATAACTTTTTTCCTAATATCGAAACTGCCCCCCAAAAAAACAAGTCTATTTCAGATGGCTTCCTCTAGCATTTCATGGTTTCAAAAACAATGGAAAAATCCTTCACATACATTAACCTTTGACAACAAAAGAGGCCAGGACAGCAGCATGTTGTTCTGTACAAACATCATTTCTGCATTGTGCTGTTTTCTCTGCTGAGTCATCTCCATCTTTGTTCATGCAAAATAATGCTTTTAAACTAAAAAACAAAAATTTAGACATCCTGATCACAGGGGTCTAGTTAATGGAGTGGCTCAGATTGGCTCCTCCTGGTCGACCTTTCAATATAATTGTAATCACAGCAAACCCTACAGACTAAAATTAATGCATCAGGGCAGTAAAACAAGCTGTAAAGACAATATTGACATATCGCCAGCAAGGTTTATCTGTCTGCTGTTTGGTACCAGGCCATAATGTACAGGAGGGTTTTAGAGAATACAATAAATAAAATAAAATAAAGTTAAATAAAGTATATATAACACCACAACGCCAGCTTGGATGCATTTCATATCCATGAAGCCTCCTGTACTGGGTTAGCTGGTCCTGAAGTAACACTGAATCCCACTTGTCGGAGCGTCTGCTTGAAACATCCCAAGGACTTAAGATGCTTGCACAATGTTGACATATTAATAATAATACCATCCACATAACTCGCTGACATTGATATCACCCAGTGTCTGATACAAAGAGGTAAATTTGGCATTAAATCAGGTAATGCCATCATGTCTCTATCTTCTCAAACGGCGACAGATAACCACCTTAACATTGTGATGCTGCAGTGTTGAGATTTTTCATAATTAAGAGATACAAAAGTCCTAATTACAACATAAGGTGTCCAATTTATATGGGTGAATGCAATGCATTTCCATAGGGAGCAAATGTCGAGTTGAGTGATAATTCATCACCATTACTCATACATTACTCATAATTGTTTTTTTAACAAAATATTAATTACTGAAACATTATGTTATAGAACTATGTTTGATCGTGTTGTATTTATGTGATTGGGTTTATGTGCTAATATATTGTACAATCATGGTTAACAAGTTAAATACTGTAGCAGGATGATGTCTCAACCACCTGATCACCTGCCAAGCCAATTCATACCTTGTTAACTCATCCTTTCCTGTTTGTCTCATTCATCCTCTCACCCCTCCCTTCATTTAATCTTATACATCCTCTCTCCTTTGGTATAATGCCTGAGATTGATCCTTCACTCTGAGTCTCCATCCTCTGGTTCCTAGACCAACCTAACCAGATGACTTCCTCTTTCTATATTCATCCACCATCTATCCATTCCATCCATCCTCAAGATCCAATACAACTTTACACCATTAAACCTATTATCACACATTGTTATGACGTGGTCCTCGCAGTACACCAGATTAAACTGCTAAATGAATCCTGTGCCGCTACTGTGTGGAACACAGAGGGATGAGGGAGTCTTTAATTCTTGACATGAAACACTGCTCTAAGAGGATAAAGTACATCAAGCATAATCTGTCATGTTACAAACTGTGAAAATCTCTTTCAACATTTAGATCAAAGCATAATTGCAGAATGAAAAGTCGGTAAAGAAGTAAGGAACCTTGGTAATCATAAACAAAATATTCCCAAACTTGCACCTGGGAAAACAGTAAATATATACATTTACTGCTGAACATTTAAGGACAGAAAACATATACTGTTTAAGTAGGCATAAAATTAGACTTTTTTAGTTTATTATATTTGTGCAGTAGCAATAAAAATCACAGGTAAAAGAAGAAAAAACTTTTATGTCTTTAATTTCATTTTCAAAAGCAATCAATAAAATATGTTTTGCACTACAATAACTTCTAAAAAGATTCCCATTCTATTATAAAGCCACAATGTACAGAATGCATTACAAATGGCATCACAGTAGCAACACATGACACTGTGAGTGTCAGAGATGCCTCATTAGCTCCTGGTTTGACAGTATCCTGTCCTATTGATCCATTGTCAAATCAACAGTGTCACCTCATGTTGCGTGCTGCATAGCAGATAAAAGGAGGACTCAACTTTCACATTCAAAGGTCTGTCCACACAAATGAGGATCGATCTATGAACATTTGTTGAATGACACACACTGAGACAAACACACATAAGGAAGGTAGTAGACGAAGCTGCCAGCTATAATGACTTACATTCCCTGAGGAACTTGTTATCAAAGAATAGCACAAACTCACAAATACTATAAAGCTTTTAAATAAATTGATAATAGAAGACCGGAAAAACAGAAGGAACTGCACCTAAACCCACACCTATACACACCTACACACACAGCAAGATCGATATCTAATTTGACACCGCTGTCACCTTCAGCAGATCTGCGGAGCAAAGCAAAATAAACAGTGTGACCTCCAACTCCAATCACGTGGCTCTCCCTTTCCCAAACCAATGTGGGATGACTTGTCATAAATACAGAACATTACTGTGGTGTGAGTGTAGCTTTGCTGGCAGGTTATAATGTGTCAGAAAAGTGTTCCCTCAAGGAGACTAATGCTGGGATCAGATGACATGATGTCAGCCTAATAAATAACTATGCTTATGTATCAGGAATGGAAACTTGATTGTTCCTATAGTGTGTTATAGTGGAAGACCACCAATGCAGCACCTGGGATGGCTCACAATTTTTCAACAAAACGACATGCATGTCAGAGAGTTTGCCATTCCTCATCTACTTTTAGAGCTTCTACAACAACTCCTTATATGTGATCCACAGAAGCTTAACGATTCCTCTGTGTGCACCTGAAAACATGGTGAAGCTAAAATGGAATGATTAATTTCATCTTAGCAAACCTGTAACCATTTGACTATCACCTTCAGGTTAGAAGCATTGTACCAAATTAATCACACCTGTGGGTGCACAGCAGACCATCTGCACACTACAGTATGCATTCTGCGCACCCACACACTCACCCTCTTTCTACCAACTCATAAGGAAAAGACAGCCCACTTTCATTTTCAGAGTCACTTTTAAAATGTACATATGTAAATGCTCGTTGTTGGTGCAGTCTGACAATAAAGACGACTTCTGGCACCTCCTTCCTAATGACCTATGTCATGAAAGATGGCAAGATGGTTTGTCAAAATGTGGCTCTTATCTTAGTCAGATTTTATGCATCTATGATGGTCCAATCTGACACAATGACCATCTCCAAAAATATTTTGCAGTCTGATCTCGATATTAGTCATGCATCAAAAGCAGCAGAGAAAATGTCAAACTGACAAGATGTTTTTACTTACTGACTTTGCAGTTAATTTGGTATCAGTTGTGCATCTGTCCAAACTTAGTTACTCATCTGTTGAAGACAAAATGGCACAGATTGGTGGATGTTAAGAATTTGCTTATTTCATTGTGCTGTAACTCCTGTGAATATGACTTTGCATCAGTTTAAAGTCTCTACATGTAACGTCTACCTTTGGTTGTGAAAATGATCATACATTTATAAAACTGAACCCCATTTATTTCAATCCCACTGAGTCAACTGGAAATGGGAACTTTTGGTTATGATGCATTCTGGAGCTGAAATAGATATATCATGTTTTGGAATACAGTTCTTCTGTTATTGCATTAAGCTCCACATGGAATACCTATATTGCAAAATGATTGGATTTTATGACGATGATTGGCTTGATTCAGTTTGTGCACTAGATCGCCCAGACGGCTCCATGTGCTGCAGCTGACACCGACGGTATGTGAATCACTAAGTCATTTTTACAGTGCTGTGTCTCAGGAAATGCATGCATGTTTGAAGCGTTTGAAGAAAGTTAGGCTTTAATGTGGTGTGTGTTTGTGTGTGTGTGTGTGTGTGTGTGTGTGTGTGTGTATTGTGTTTGCATCTCATTGACAAAGTTTATTAGCTAAAGAATCTGAAACCGTCCATTTGAATGAAAAGAAAACATAAACCGTAAAAGTAATACCCATAAATAGGTCTACCCAAAAATAGAGGACAATATACACACAGTCACACACATACATTACACAAAAACAAGCCCTGTAAATATAAAGACTACAGTCTACATCTATCATTTGCTCCACGCAGTCAACTGATGCCAGATTTTGACCTATATGAAAAATCCCATTGGCTTAGATGACTGATGTGAGGCGTTAACCTTGCAAGGTACAGACAAATGGTACACACACACACACACACACACACAGAAAAACACACACAGACACAAATGTGCATATACAGAAACAATTGCAGTGCATGCATGTATATGTGTGTGCATGTAGTGCCATAGCCACAGCATGCAATGTATGCATTCTGTGTGAAATTCCTCTCAAAACTGACAGGACTACATGGCCACATAGGTCCAGAGGAGCAGTCATCTTCAGATCTTCAGTTCAATGACAGTCTGCCATAAAATAAAAAATAAAAGAAGACATCAAAACATCACACTGAATACAGGCAGTCTGCTGCAGAGAGGAGTGCACAGCTGGCTGCTTGTGCGACTGTTTATTGAGCATGTCATGTCTACATTCATAGCTAAACCATCAGCATGTGCCGCAACTGAAATGCAAACCCTCTGGAGTCTAAAGGTCATATTAAAGGCACTTTTTTCACCCTTTTACACTTCTACAGTGATAATGGATTGTGCTTTTTAACACTACAGAATAAATATTAAAGGTCATGTGTCAAATTTCATTCTTCACTTTGAAATAGGGCGAGACCTAAGATGCTGCTAACTCATCCACCAGAAGCATCCTAGTGGGACTCATGTGACTGAGCTGTCAGAGCCTTCAAGTCACAGGAAGCCAGTAACCACAAACCATTCAACACCTTCAGATCTCCTTGTCACACCTTAAAGCCATTGGCCATTGGCTAGCAAGGGTTCAAAGTAATCCACCAGGAGTCAGCAGATGGCCAGAGAAAGATCAAGAAAATCATCTTTATACAGAGATTGGGGTTACCATCTTATCTTTTTCCCCTCATCTTATCGTGTAACCAAAACTCTATTCATGGTTCATTTACAGGTCCATGCATTTTAATGTTTTTATGCTGTGTTTCTTTTTTAATGTGCTTAATTCATTATGTAAAGTACCTTGAATAACCGGTATGTATGAAATGTGCTGTACAAATAAAGCTGCCTTGTCTAGGTCACATGACGACAGATGATGAAACTCCACCTGCTAAGAAGAACATAAAATACAGAAAAGGCCAGTAAGTGGACCTTGAGTTTTCTGATTAAAGGTCATATTTTATCCTTTTGATTTGATTATGAAACATACTGCAGTGTATGTATAAATGTATTTCAGTTACAATTCTACACTGAATTGGTTACTGACTGGATTTGAGCTCTAAATGTGAACTGTGTACATTCTTAATATTGGATCTTGATTGATTGTAATAGGAAAAGCACAACATTTTGTATATGCAGTAGTTATGGGGCCTCTTTTTGAACCACAACCAGAGATTAAATCTTATCCAATAATCATGTCTGTTTGATAAACACAGCTTGACCCACTTGACAGGTTTGATTATGAAACCTTGTATCACGTACACACAATTTAAATGTCAGTTTAGTAAAGTAAAGAAGTAAACAAAGAAGTTTAGGTAAATATGTATAAGTATAGGCAGTAAGTAGTAAAGTAATTAAAAATAAGTAAGTATAAATGAGTAAAGCAGTAGTAAGGAGTCAATTGCTGGTTTGATGTCACTGTTGCATAGATTTGTTTTTATCAAAGATGCGAGCAATGCAACTTAATGATTTCACATATCTCCACAATTCAAATCAACTGTCAGCTGTCTACCATGGTTATCTACCAGGGACTGTTGTTGTTGAGCACATTGTCACAGTGATTCAGTCTGTAGCCAGGAGATGATTACTTAAGCTTATTATAAAGACTTGACACAGGGGTAATCAGCTAGCACAGCTCTGTCCAAAATTCAAAGACACACCTTCCAACACCTCTAAAGCTCACTGATGAAAAAACTAAATCTCGTTCAGTTTGTACACACACAAAAATGTTACAATGTCAAATTGTGATTTTACATGGAGTTACATACTGCAACAATATCTAGCATTTCTATGCTATACTAGCACCAGTGACTTCCCAGTGTCTTGCCATTGCAGAGAGGTTGCCAGGCAACCAGTGATATAGCCTGTGATGCTGTACAGAAGTGCTTAGAGCGTGTAACCCCCTTAAAACCATACCATTTGTACATTTGTACAGTTTATGAATGAGCCTGAGAGTAAAGTTTATTGGTGCTGGTAAGCAGATTTTTTTTCTTTACCTTTTTAGAGCCATGCCAGCTGTTTCCCCTTGCTGATATCCTCCTCTGCACAGACATGAGAAAGATATTGATTTTCTCACTTCACTCTCATAAAGCAGGTTAATAAACATATCTCCAAAAATGTATTTATATTTCTTTAAATCTCTAAAAAACCGGACTTTTCACAAATATGACTTCCAAGTACAATATAATCCAAGTACAGTCCAAAAAAGTGATTTTTTTTTTTTTGTTAAAAAAGCTTTCTACTCTCAGGGAAATGTGGGACGTTTTTTTGTTCTTATTTTTGAGAGAAAAAGACAGAACAAGAAATACAGGTAGGATTTAAGTATTTAAGCCAGCACTAAGCACAAAACATGTCTTAGTACATTAATCCTGACACATTTGAATGAAATATTGGTAAAATATATATATAATATAAAGTTAATTACCATAAAATGAATGAGGATGAGCCAAGTCCTATTATTCTATAAACCATAGCCTAATTGTTGTAGGAGTAGGTCATAGGATTACATTCAGCTGCACAGCCTCCATTTCTTTCTCATGCATTCATTCATTCCTTGCCAAGTTCACCAGGGTGATACCAGGCAGCTTTCATCTGCAGTGGACCAGAATAGCCATGAAAGGATCAATATCTTAGCAATACAAAGTGTGGATCCCCAGGTATCCGTGTATAACTTGGCTTCTTCCCAAAATACAATTCTGCAGAAAAAAAGGCCTAATTTTGTTTATATTGAATTTATGGCATAGTGTGAAATAAAAGATATTAAAAGTCCTTGGTTGTGATTTCACTGGATGACAACCCCTGTCACTCCTCCACATGCCTCACGCTCATGGAAAAAACAGGGTTTGCATTCTTGCTTTTGCTGAGACGAGGCCTCCAGCATCCAATTATTTCACTCCTTTAAATGCCTTCACAGCAAAACGCCTTCAAAGGCCTATTCTCTCTTTCTCTCTGTGTAGGACGTGATTTCACTCTGTTATGTCTTTGTAACTCTTCCTCTCCAGTCTGCTCTGCCTAGAATGCAATTCACAGTCTTTAAATGTACCCCTACCCCTTCTCTCCTATTACTCTAATCTGTGTGGCAAATGCCATGAGACAGATCGTAGCTAAAACAGATGGGAGAAACAGTCTCCTGGTTTCCAGAGTTAAAGAGGTACTGAACCCTTTTCCAGGCAAAATGAACTCTCTGAATGATCCTCATTCCCCTGATCTGATATTCCTGTGGCTGGTGGACATCACGCTGTGATGAGTCCCTGTGAGGAAAACCCTCTCCCTCATCCACTTATCTCCCTCCAACTTCTTTAGTTCTTAGAAAATCCTTTTTTGCGTGTCATCATAATCTCATCCAAGTGGATCCAACAGTGCCACTGAAACATTTCATGCGGCAAAAGGGCCTTAAAGTGATGCTGTAATAGGGAAATACTTTTTTTTATCAATGTGGAGAAGACTGAAACACCCATGTGAAAAATATGGTTCTACCTAGTTAGATTGGAGGGTCTAGTTCAGGGGAGAGTTGTTGGTTTAGGGCGAGAGAAGAAATGAGAGGATGTCTGTGAAGCTGTGTCTACCTGACAATACCTAAATTTGTTGTTTTGTGCTTTTCTGAGTTAAAGCAGAGTTCAATTTTTGGAGATTGTTTTGGTTTCACTCGTAAAAAAAAAAATCACCTGTTTAGGCGTTGAACAATCTTTGAGTCTGGCTTAGCTCCCTCACACAAGAACATACACAACATTGATCATTTGTGTATGTACAGTATTTTAATCCACAAACAGCAGTGATTTCTTCATAACAGTATTATTTTCCTATAATTTGTAAGTCAGTCTATGCACCAACTACAGTGCTGAGACATTCATGCATGAACTTTTTTATTCAATATAGTTTTTCAAAAAAAAGGTATGCATTAAAGTTAGAGCCCTAACTATTACTACCCCATTATTCTTCATTCCGCACTGTTCATTTGTTTATATTGTCATGGTCCAGCTGTGACTCACTTTCATTCCTAGTGTTATTGCTTGTGTTTACCCCTCCCCTCTGTTTCTTGTTGATTGCCTGTTTGTACTCTCTCTCTCTCTCTCTCTCTCTCTCTCTCTCTCTCTCTCTCTCTCTCTCTCTCTCTCTCTCTCTCTCTCTCTCTCTCTCTCTCTCTGTGTGTGTGTGAGAGTGTTTAAGTGTGGCCATCTCCCTCCTGCTGCCATCAATCAGCACACCTGCAACCTATGCAGATCAAGCTCCTACAGTATACGTACCCAGGCTTTACACTCCAGACTTCACCAGATTGTTCAGTTTGCCGATTTGGTATAATGTTAGAGTGAAGTTAAAGATTTTTCAATTAAGCATGTCTCTCATTGTTCCCTGAATCCTGTTTATCTGTGTTTACCTGATCATTCTCCCTCTGTGGTCTCTGCCTGCTCGCCTCACCCAGTGTCCTGCCAGTCTGCCTCCCAGCCAAAAGTTCAGCTCCCTCCACCTTTATTAAGGTTCAATTCTTCACACCTCCATCTCCCTTACTACTACTTTTGTACTGTTACAAACTGTGTGGCAGGATCCTCTTTTTTGCTCCAAAATGACTGAACCTCAAATATTTACATACAGTATGTCTATATGCACATTTGCTGTTTGCACCGTCTGGTTAGATGCATTGCTGTATTGGCACATACTGTGTTTGCAATGACAATAAAGTTGAATTCAATGTAATCAAATCCAACATGTGTGATCCATGTTAGATCACTTCATCTCACTTCAGTTGTTCCTTTATTGTTCCAAAAGAGAAAAATTCCTTTAACAATATAGTTCAGGAAAACCTAGAAAAACAATAAAATGAGATCATATGAATAATTAAAAATTAATAAATGCTACATTTGATATTTGATGATTACAATGATGAGAATTCAATTTGTCCCCAAACATCTAGCTATTTAAGTAATCATTAAAGGCTGATGCATTGATAATTCCTAAACAGCTGTGGTAATCTATATTTGTTTATTCTCTTTTTTGATTCACAGGTGTCTAAAGTCCAGTTGTGGATTGTAACTAAGTACATTTACTGAATATTTACTTACTTTATACTTTTTTACTTTATACTTCTAAATATTGTACCTCATACTCTACTACATTAATTGAATAGTTAATAGTTACTTTTCAGAACAAAAGTTTACATATTAAATGTATTGTGATGTCTATAGTTAAAATTAGCTCCACCTCAACCAGCTACAACTTTAAAATGCTGTTTACACATTAATGCATCAGTAACAATAATTCAATAATATATAATAATATAACACACAGACACAATTTATCTGCATATTGTTGACTTTTATGATACTTGAAGTACATTACGTTGATAGTACTAATGCTCTCCTACTTGTCATTGAGTATTTTTCCATTGTTACATAAATAAGGGATTTGAATAGTTTTTCCACCACTGCCAAAGCCTGTCCCAGCATGAACAGTGCTGAAGGCAGGGAAACATCCTGGACTGGCAGATATTAATGGAGAATACAACATTTCCAGATGAACAATATGCAAACTCCACACTGAAAGGACGAAAATCACAAAAATCAAACCGCTGATATCAAAGTGATGGTTTGAATGAAAAGTTCCACAAGACTTGAGGCAAGTGAAGTTACATACTAATTAAGTATATTTTCATTATACGTGTAAAGTGTGGTTAAGTTAAAGACATATAGATGCAATCAAGTAGTGTTTCTGAGACTCAAAATGCAAAACAAGCCGAGGTTCATCCTCCCAGGAGGATTTCGAATGTTGAGGAGAAAGATTAAGAGAAGAAGTCAATCTTATCATTGGCAGTGTAAAAGAAGACAGACAGAATGACATTGATTGGATATACTGTGGAAATCAACAAAGGAGTGTAAAGTGTGAGCCTGTGTGCATTCTGCCCAGGAGAGTTCAAACAGCAGAGTGTCAGAGCAGCCCTGACAACAAGGAGGTGTTATTCTTGCACACTTCAGACTGCAAAATCAGGATTTAACAGTCTGTGAGGAGATGTGTCTGTCTCTGTTGACTGCAGTCAATGCTTTGATTTATTATCTGGTGAATGATCTCTGACCTTCTTAATAAGGGGCAGCTGCATATCTGGAATTATCAATGAAAGAAACTGCTGTTAGACATATTTGTATGTTGACTTGTTTTTGACACTATCAGTTTGCTGCTATTCTGACCTGAATTTGACCATTATCAATTAGAACTACTGCTGATGAGGAGTTCAGGGCTTTCCAGGGAACAGTATACTTCTGTCTCAATGAGCTGAACAAAAAGAACGTCTTTGTGTGAAATAGGTCACACACTCTTTGTGTGAGCAGACACCATTGTAAAGATGGCCTTTTAACATTTTCCTACCATAGCTCCTTATGATAACATCTTTACATATACTGTACACTGCCTGGTCAAAAAAAAGTCGCCACCAAAAAAAGGTCAAAAAAGGTCACACACTCTAATTGTTTGTATATCTTTGAATATTTTAATGTATGCATGTGCCATATAACCAATATATATTGCTTTGAAACAATATATACATGATGTGCGCAGACAGCTATTAGGACAATCTTAGGAAGGCCTTCCCTTTAACCCAGGGTATTAAAGGATGTGTGTCCTTTGGGGAGAGGGGTTAATAGACGGGTTTTGAGTTTCCAGCAGAGCTTGTTGGTGGATTTTTTGATATTTTCTTGCTGCTTTTGTACTTAGTATATTGCCTCTGTGCTGAATAAATTCAAGTAAATCATTTTTGATTTCCTGAAAGATATACACTTCTCATCTTTTGAACTTCCTAACTTTACTTATCCAAGGCTTCTTCAACTACATTTTGGTAAGGCCCCTTGCATACTAATCATGCTCTAATGTGTTAGTAGTGCTAATTTGGATCTCTCAGGAGAGGAACCAGCATTAAGAAGGGTTAGGACAGAAGCCTCTATGTTGGGGTAAAGCCTAGAATGAGGGGCGTACCTGCCCCCGGTGCTGGGTCTCTCTGTCAGATGCTAATAGACTTCTAGGATGAGAAGAGATCTCTTTAACACACACTGATTGCACTGATAATAAAAATTTACTGTGCTATTATGTATCAGATGTTATTATTATCTAGTCCTGGATACATGAATGAATCTCAGTGGAAAAATAGGGAGAAAAAGATAAGTCATTGAAAATATGTCATGAATCTAAACCCAGATAAGGTACAGGGAATGGTATTTTTTACATCAATACCCAACAACTTCAAACATTCTTAGCAAATGAAATAAGATGAAATTTAATGGATAGGGTCAGAAATGTCAGAAAAGTCTTAATGCAACAATTAGGTGCCCATATGAACAATGACAATTGTTTTACTTGCTGTAATCATAACTTATTTTCATACAAAGATCCCCTTCATTTTTAAATGGGGAACAAAATCCACAGTCCTTGTTTTAAAAACTAAAAAATGTGTTCATATATCCAAAGATAATATGAATCTTTAGCCATCTGAGTGGATATCGTCCACGCTTACAGTCTTTTTAGTTAAAAAAAATCCATTGTTGTGTCTCAAAAGACTGTTTTTCTGTTCAGCTGCATTGGAAGGATCACAACAAAAAGAGAGACATATGCACTAAAAGCCACCATCACTTACATTGTAAATGCATTATGAAGCATGAACAGGAGAAATGATGGCAGTGTTCATTTGGGGACCTGAGTGTTGTTTTAGGACAGACTTGACATGTTTTACTTTGGCTTTTGTTTACCAGCCAACATCCCAATGTTCCCAATGTAGCCAAATATCACCCCAGACTTTACAGTAGGGTACTGCAGTACATATACATCATGTCATATATGTGTGTGTTCAAACAGACACAGTCTTTCTCTAGCTAATAAAACATACTGTATCTAATCCTGGACTCACTGCTACTCAGTCTGGTCTGCAGATCTGGAATGAATAAAAAGCCAGTGAATTACAGAGCAGAGCAGCTATTAAAATATCAAACTCTTAACCCGCACAACATTTAATGTGCAGTATTTTGACCCTCACCATACCTATTGAATGCAAACTCAATAAGGTACTTAGAAGCATCTGATCAGAAGCCCCATTAGTCCACACCAAGACTTCACCATATTTTACTCTACTGTCTTCAAAAGTTCCTACTAGAAGACGCCATTTGACTCTATTATCCCCGTATAGTGCTGCGACCTTCCTTCATTACACAAATTACTTCAGCCATCAAGCTTTGCTTTCATCTCCAAAATGACCATTTCCCTCCTCCACTATATAATCACCAAGACATAATTCAAGAGCTGTTTCAGAGGCAGTTAACCCTGAACTCTCTTTTAATGATATCATGGACAATTTTTTTTAAAGTCTTTTTTCAGGCATTTTTGCAGTTATATGATGGTGACAGTGAAGAGACGATGGCAAATGAATTCAAAGAGAAGGGTCAACATCTTGGATCAAACAGGGGATTTTGCAATTACATGGTCAGCATTTAATACCCCCAAGGCCAAAATGATGCACCAAGACAGATCTTTAACAGTTTAACACATTTCAAAATGTGAACTCAAAATATGCGTACACACAAGTACAGATTAGACATCCACACCAGTAAAGGTTGTAAACAGGTCATTTTCAATTATATGTTTTGCAACTTTAACCTTCTAAATGAAGAGAAACTAAAACTGCATTACATGTGGAAACACTAACAAATAGCTGAAAATAATGACATAGTAAATGACAAACCACAGGCACCTATTAAACCGTTATATTAGTCAGTGAAATACCTGCATTGTCTGTTTCTTTTTTTTTGCTCTCAGTAGAAGTCAGTCTGGTTTCCAAAGATATCAGTTCTATTGCTTGGACTAGAAAATAAAATAAAGTTCATATGTGCCTGTGAATAATGTATATATAATATACTATAATGTCATATCAAAGCATTTGCAAATGATGTGTTTTTATTTTTTAATTAATTTTACCTCCTCCAGACCACATAGACCATATCATATCATGTATACAATAAGCAGATATGAGGACATTTTTATTTAATATTCTATAAATGTACATTATTTGTCATCTCATCATCTTTTGTGCTCATCCATTACTTTACCAATGTTACAAAAAAACATCAAAATTATGTGTTCAAAATATGTATCAGCTGGTTGAACGTTATTTCATTGATTGCATTTTGGTGGCCCTGTGTTGTAGAGAGGCCTTAGTTATTTTAGATTAAACAGGGATCCAATAACAAATATCTACCAATGTTTCATCAGCACCAAACTCCATCATTCAGTTCAACTGTACACACAAATGCATCAAGGACACAAAAGTGACATTCATCCAAAACTACTGTATGTTGCATCCTCACCTCAGTCATTTCATATTTTATGTTAAACATGTTTTATACTGGTTAAGCTTATAATAGGATCATCACCCTGACGCAACACAAAGTCTCACAGTTTAAACACTGAACAGGAAATGTCGCCACTCTGTACCAGAATTCTCTTTCTGCAGTCGCTCCACGTGTTTTAGTGAGGCTCAGCTCAGCTTTCAGCTCATCCACCTGGCTCTTGCTGTCCTTCACTGTGGACTTCATGTACCTCAGCTCTATCTTCAACTCCACCACAATATCTCTCAGTGTCAGTGGTGGTTTGCCCGCTCGATTCCTCAGGTGCATCTCTCAGAGCCGCCTCCTGAAACTCGCTGACCTCATTAACTTCATCTCCCTGCCCCTGAGCCCCTGAGACTCACAGACTCAGGAACAACCCTCATTGTCCAGTTTCAGCCCTTCACAAAGGTACAGTGGTAGAGCTGACCTGACCTGACTTATAAAGCCTCCAAACTTCAACTGGTTCAAACTGCTTTAAAAAGTGCTTTATGTTTGATCTTTGAATATAATTCAAGGTCTGAGATGTTTCAGTTTGATCTTTGTGCAGGTGAGAAAATACATGCACCTGTAATGCACGACAATCAATCTCATACAGTCCCAGCTGAGCATACACAGTGCCTAATGTATGTGTATTAACACACACGCATGAACAAACACACTTTGCAGACTATGCTATAGTCTGAATGTGTTTGAGGTTTGTCTAAATGAAGCCAAAGTCTTCACTCTGCCTCACTACTTATCTCATTCTCTCTGATATATATAATAATGAATGAAAATAATAGCTGTCCTGTATTAATACACTGCGTTTATGCTTAGTATCTTCTATGATGCTTCTTAACCTTAATCCTCCCGACTGGGGTATTCTCAGACTTGTACTTTTTGCCAGGTCAATTTATTCCCAGTGACTTCATGTCATTATTTACTGTTTCTGTTATATTAGTGCTTTAAAAATATCAGTGTATTGGGACTCCTTATGCAGTTTTAATAGATGGAGCTATTCATTGAGTTCATGTTTGGGTCCTTATGTAAAGTATCATCAGCCATTTTGAAGGAGACAAACACAGATGCAGTAAACACAGATTTCCTCATGCACTCTGTCGA
This sequence comes from Scomber japonicus, assembly GCF_027409825.1. Lineage (NCBI taxonomy): Eukaryota > Metazoa > Chordata > Actinopteri > Scombriformes > Scombridae > Scomber > Scomber japonicus. The sequence continues at coordinate 14,930,695 of NC_070590.1, read as the reverse complement.
TGACCCTTAATTTTCATTTTACATGATATGCAAATTAACTTTCCTTGAGTAATAATAATTTGTTTTTCAGATTACATTAATTACATATGTAACGTATAATGTTTTCAGAAGAAATAGTCAACATTTTGCAATGAGTGTTGTTTCTTACAGTAGTTTATTCTTGGGGTCCCTGGAGACCCCCGTCGGTAGTCGTTGATGAGGGTTCATTTTATGAACAGTTTTCTAGATCACAGAGACTCAGTGAAAGTTCATACTTGCTCTTTTGTGCACTCTGCTGGTAACCGAAATTCAGTTTACATCACTCTGCACACAGACTTTTCAGATTACTGAACAACAGCCTAGTGTCAAGGGTTAAGACTACAATTACTTCAGATTCACTTTGACATTAGACTAAAGACAATTTTAATGATAAAAAAATGATTATTAATATTAAAATGAAATGTAAAAGTGCTGAATGCTGAACAGACTCAACCGCAACAGTTGTAAATGACAAGTCTGTCTGACATGCAACTTTCAAAAATCCATCTTCAAACAAATTATCCAATCACCATAATTGTCTTGTAACTATGTATTTTGATGCAGATGCAGATCAATATATTTTTTTAATTGTTTAAATTCAAACATATAGAGGACTGAGTTGCCTTGATGATGCGTTGCTCTCCTGTTTTATGTAACTAAATATGTTCATAATTCATGTTTATTTAGATCAACTGTTAAATGGAACAAAAGTAAAACTGAAAATTGTTTATGGGAACAACTTGATACAGTACTAAAGTTTTATCACTGGAGGGTGGTATTTCATTTCATCTTTTATTTACCAACCTACTTCCTAGTTAGGTAGATATGGATCATCAATAAAACCTCACTCACACAGTATGATCCAGATTTGAATTCAAACAGTAACAGCATGTTACAGTATGAGTTTATGTCATGAGTTTGTCTCATGTAAAGTTCCTACTTACAGAAAATAAACAGAATCCAAAAACTTCAATGAATTTTTAATTTGCTCATTTATTTTAATGCTATTTTCATGAACTGACACAAAATAGGTCAATCAGATTCAGAATCCCGTACTTGTTTTAGGTCAGTATTTTCTAAAGGATCACAGTGTGGAGGACTGATCTGAGGTCTGAGATGTTTCAGTTTGATCTCTGTGCGGGTGAGAAAATATAAGCTGCTGCAGGCTGCTGCAACACTGTTAGTACGACAAGCAGTCTCATGCAGTCACAGCTGAGCATACACAGTGCCGACTGTACATGTATTAACACACGTATAAACAAACACTCACAAGAACACACTTATCATTATATTTCACTGCTTATGTCATTCTCTTTGACATATAGTAATGAAGATAAAAATAACTGTCCTCTGATAATACATTGTGCTTTACTTCATATTTTTCATATTTGCCGATCAAGGAGGCTCTGTTCTTTTTTGCCCTCTGGTGGTAATGAAAATAACCTTTTGTTCACACACAGGTCCTTCACATTCATGAACTGTGATCTGGGCTCAGGGGTCTGGGTCACTGCGAAGGTTTAATTTATATCTGTGATATGAGTCAAGACCTGGTGTTTAACAGGTACATTTTTATAAATTGATTTTCACTTAGAAATTAAATGAGTTTCATTGAATAGTAACCTTTTTAAAGGAACTTTAAACTCTATATTAAGCCGATTTGTTTTAACTGTATTAAACATCACAGCAGAGAATATACTGATATAAATTACTACAAAATAATGAAACATTTTGAAAGTATCCCTATCCAAATCCATTCCAACTTTATTTTACATTTTAATATGAATATTTCTGGATGCATTACTGCAGCTTACATGAATATCCAAAGTATTTTTGTGCTATGAGCACATCTCTGTAAGCTCATGTCCCATTTATTGCATACTGCTACAGTACCTTCCCATTTGCTTTGAACATCCTGTGTGCTCTGAATTACAGCTGCATCAGGTTTGTACCCAAGCAGTCAGCTTAAGGCTGTTGATAGGCTGTCTTTTTTTAACATTTTACTTTATTAATTAAAATAGAAAATATTATCTGTTGGAAGCAAACATATAACTGTGATGTCCCTAAATCATGAGCTCAGTGGAAACTGGTTTCAATGCTGGATGTTGAGAGAACTGGCTACATCTGAGCTCCATTAAATAGTATAAATATTAACACCATGTGATTTAAGTAACAAATTAATTTGCATGATTTAAGAAGACCTGTGACACTCTGACAGACTCAACACTTATTACCTCAAATACCTTTACGTTTTCAGTCCTTAATGAAAGCAGTCTTAACAAGAGTGAGTAATCCTGAAAAGTTTGATGGCAATTCATCTATTGATTTCATTACAGTGACATGTTAGATCTAAACAGCCAATCTGACTTTTTCAGTCCAATACCAATACCTGGGCTTTGGGTTTCAGCTAATAGCAAGTGCCAATCCAATAGTGTTTGATTCATAATCTTTACTCCTCACTGTGAAGGAGACTGGGATCTTTCTTGTATGTGGAAAGTAAAATCAGGCATGATTTAAATATTGCTTTCCTTTTTAAAACAAAATGTAACAAATAAATACATAGATATAAATGTAATGATTTGTTATTAAAATAATGGTATCTGATACAAGATTGGCCCATTGTCACTGATACCCGATTCAGTTATTTTAGTCAGTATCAGACTGATAACCAATATCAGTATTGGGGCAGTTCAAGTCAAGAATCTGACTCAAGTCATTTTCAAGTCATCCTTGTCCAATTTTTCAATATCGCTGATCAGGATTTAGTTATTCAACAAAAATCATATACACCATCTGCCAATCAGACTGTCTAAATTATATTTTGATGCCATTTCAGATGCAGATTAAGTATTCCTAAGAATGTTTCATTATTAAAATCACATATTAAGAGGATTGTCACTCTATAATGCTCTATAAGACAACACTTTGACACACTGCTGTATGATCACTGTTGTAATGAAATGATATACACAAAATGCTCAAGGTTACAAATCACTGACAAAACATAGCTGTGCATGTGAAACCATAACATTTTTGTCACTGTGTCCCTCTAGGGTACATTTTCTTAGATGTAAAGTTATGTTGTTTTTAACACTGGACTTAAATTTGGCAGGAAAATCCCAAGATAGTACAATAAAACATACATTAAAATACAAAAGTTCCCCACAATGACACACTTCATGAAAATGTGTGGTGATAGTGTTTTTAAGGCACAAATAAATAAGGATAAAGATGCAAACTGAAACATTTCCACCTGCGTTAACACAATAACCATTTACACAAGACCAGGGTTAGCCTTGCTCGTTTACAACCAGTCATGAGGGTAGTAATAAACCAATCATGTTCAGTCTATAATGAAGTCAGTCTAACATGGTGCTACAAATAAACATTTTGCATCCAGTCTCTCCCTTTCTGAAAAAAGTCATGAGGAGAGCAGCAGAATAAAAGTTCACTCAAGTTACCCACACCTCTAGATTTGTGAAATGCAATGCACCCACTGCCGGCAATAGACTTAATAAACTTACTATTGGACTTATGCTGAATGAAAATAGCCTGTTCAAAAAAAAGTTAACATTAATGGATATCATACTGTATATCTCAGGGGATAAAAACAACTAGATTCTACCTGCAGTGATTGTCTCCAACACTAACCCTGAGAAATACATTAGCAAAGAGAAATCAGGAAAGTCGTCAGTCTGTTATTCTGTAAGTAAGTCAGGACGTGAAATGAATCCCAAACTTAGAGGAACCCTAATGCTAAGACAAATGAGCACAATAACACCAAGTAAAACCATTGCAACTCAAATCAAAATGGTAAAAAATAAACCTCAAGGCACATCAGAGTAAAGTACAACATACAAAAACTTGAAATGGCAGAGTTCAAGCTTGAAACTATATACTGCATTTCTATTAATTACCATGAGGAGGCATTAGAAACAATAAGGCAGCTCTTGAACATAGTAACAAAAACAGCAAGCAAATAGAAATGAAACGCCAAAAAGAAAAAAGAAAAAAAAAACATATTTATGGAGTGTCACATCTAGGCACCCTGCACATGTCTGCATGTTAAAGTTGGACTTTTACTAAAATGACTTACTTAAATTACTAAATTAGCGCAATGTTAGTTTTCACATTACATGTCTTTGATGAAGAGTTGTCTTCAGTCTATTTTTGTGTCTGAAGTAACAACAATAGCTTGGTTACTGTATAATAAAAAAAAATTGGGCACTTGGGTTTCTGAAGTGCTACTGTCAAAAGCCAAATTTGAGAAACACTTTGCTGGTTTGAAAAAAACAGACCAATTTTTTTTTCATATTTACAAAATCTTCTGGATATTTTAACTTTTTACAATTGTCCCCCACCTGAAAAAGACAATTGAACTAATTACACCTGATGCTAGAGCTTTGCCTTAAGACGGTTCATGACATATTAAAACTTAAATGCTGTCCCAAAATGATGTTAATGCATAAATCTATAACATGTCACTGAGGCATTATTCTATATCTGACCATTATATCCCTTAAAACCACATAAAACAATTTAAAACTCATTCATACTAGGGTTGGATGATGTCTAATGAATTGGCATAGGACGATGTCTTAAACTACCTCATTAAGCAGATCGTCTGATTATAAAAACTATTTTAAATACTAGTCATACCGTTGTAACTGCAGAATATACCAGTGAATTCATACATCCATCCTCAGCACCACATCCTGAATCAGTGTTAGATACATGGCACACATTACGTAATGTGTTCATTATATAGAAAAGAAATGTGGAAGGTGCTGTAGTGTAACAGATGGTACAACTTAGCATGAGCCTGAGCAGGCGGCCAGGCTTGCGGCTGTTTGTTGTTGAGGATACATAGAAAAGTCTTTCCAAAGCACACAGTTGTGGTGTATGTGTCTGTCTTGTAGGTTCATCCAGGTAAAATATCAACTAAACATTTAGAGATGTCTCATAAAGTCGCAACAGCCGATGCTTTTCGTCTTCCTCTTGTTGCAGCAGGATCACACTTCTTCAAAGTAGGCCATCTGAGACATGTACGCAGAGTTTCGCTGCAAAACAAGACAAGTATGAGCAGTTTGAGGCAGAAACATCAGGGTGGCTTAAATGTGTATAAATGAATGTGCATTCATGGTGTGATTACAAACTGAAAACTGCGTACATATTTATAGGTTATGTAAATATACTGATGTAATCAATATTTTACATAAGGACTGTATTTCCTCCCATCTTAAATGTTTTGCACCAATATCTTCAGCAGGAGCCCTTCAAGTTCACTTTTTTCTACATTTAGGGCCCTATTTTTAACGATATATAGTGCATGGCGTGAAGCGTGTGGCGCAAGTGCCTTTGGGGCGGGTCCAAATCCACTTTTGTGAGTGTAGAGGTGTGTGTAGTTATACTGCAGCAGCCTGGTGTCATCAGCTGATTTAATAAACAGTGAGTGGCTGTGCGTAATGGCACTGCGCTCTATGCAGCATCTCAGAGGCTACAGACTTTCATAGGTTGTTAGGACTGTCCACAGCGGCACTCTGCCCCCGCCTCACAAACTTCTGGTGCTCCATATTTGATTGTTAATCAGCGTTATGTAATGCATCTCTCAGACCTAACCCATTCACTGCCATCTTTGGAGTCACACCCATGGAAACACATATCACAAATAAACAAAAGAGAGCAATAGCATTCAGTAGCCTCATAGCGTGAAGGATGATCTTATTGAACTGGAAATCCAACAAATGTCCACCTTTTAGAAGATGGATCCACGAGATACTGTCTTTGCTCCAACTTGAAAAAAATCTGACATACATTGAATGGGTCAGATGACAAATTTGAGAGGGTGTGGTCCCCATTTATTGAATATGTGAAGAAGTTAAATTTCTAATAGATCATGTCATCTAGACGATAAGTTTAGATGACCTGTCTGAGTGGTCCACCGATAGTGTACTATGACACTGACAGATTTAACAATTAACTCTTTCACTCTTTCCTTTTCAAACTCTGCCATGCTTTGCCTAATTGGTCATAATTATCATCATTTCAAGATCACTATGGTCGTTGCAAGTCTGACATCTTGTCAAGTGTCGATGGGTCTTTTTTTCTTTTTCTTTTCTCTTTCTCTTTCTCTCGTGTACTCTTGGTCCCAAGGGAGGCATTATGGGGAGGTATATGGGATTATGTTCTCTGACATTCTGTATGTCTATTTATATATAATTGAAAACCTGTTAAATAAAGTCTTTAAAAAAAAAAAAAAGAAAAGAAAAAAAAAGATGATTATGTGAAATTATCACACGTACGTTGCTGTGAGGTATGTAGACTGGCTCCTGGCCATATCCCCTCGCCTCATTGTGGAGGCTGTAGACGCCGGCCTGTTGCTGCTGCTCCTCAAGCTTCAGCGACTCAATCTCTGTCTTCAGCTCCTTCAGCTGATCCTGCAGGTGTTTACTCTTCTCCATGTACTCCAGCCTGCAAGAGCAAGAGAGGAACAACAAGAGACAGGTAGAGAAAAATACACAGATATGTATGAGTACTGATGCATGATGAGAAACCATAAACAAGCAGAATCAAGCCGTGCTTCCAACGTGTTGTTGCAGGATATTTTAACTCCAGTTCACCTCTCTCTCTCAATCTCCATAGAAAGTCTTTTCATGTCAGAGTCCTTGAAGTCGAGGCGCGTAGATGACGATTCAAAAGCAAAGTCAGCTGCTTCAGGAGGAGCAGGCGGAGTGGAGTAGGCAGCTATGAGCTTAAAATAAGGCAGACGGATGTCAAATTAGCAGCTACACTCGTGAAGATAAAGCATGTGCTCATGTGCTGACAAACAGTGGCAAACATTTTTTTGAGTTTTTTTGAGTAAACCAATCCTATCTAACTAAATCAAAATGAAAACTGTCCAATAAAACATATTTAACAAAACATGTTTAAATCCTGGGTATATTTTCTTGTTTGTGTTGCATTTCTCTTGTATGGAGCCCCTCTGGTGACATGGTCAAAAAAAAATTTAATTGTGGCCACAATATAGCTATAACGTGCACACGAAATACTAATTCATGGCCACGAAATACTAATTTGTAACAATAACCTCCTGTATTCATCCATCCAAAAAAAAAAAACAAACAACAAAGGCATCACAGAGAGCACATATGTATCAGTGTCATCACCAGCGTACAGGGTAAGTTGTTTTAGTGATCTCCAGCAGCTTCTGTTTGGCTCTCCGCTCAGCATCCTTTGCCTCAGTCAGGTCCTGTTTCAGGTGATCTGCCTCCTTCAACCTAGAGGTACAGATGATATCTCTGATAAGGCTGCATTGATTTTGATCCTTTCTTTAAATGTCTGACAACATTATAGAAGAACACTTTTAATGTACTGCCGCAAAACCAGTTTTAAGGGAAAACTTTTACAAAACTGTCAACAGTATCTCATTTATTCATTGAGATTACTCCATATAATTTAAGGGGAAATTGGGAGAAGTAAAAAATGATACATGTAATTCATAATGCAAAGCTGTAAGTGAAGTAATAAATAATTAAGTCCACACCTCCTCTCAGACTGCTCCACCAGTTTGACGGCCAGCTGCTCTGCCTCCCTCATCTTCTGCTCCATCAGCCTTTTCTCCTCCTTCGTTTTCATGGCGGTGACCTCTAACCTCTGCCTGTCCTGCTCAGCCTCTGCGGCCTTGTGGGCCAGCAGCTTGGCCTCCTCTTCTGCAATCTGGGCCTTCTCTGCCAGCAGGTCTGCCGTCTCCTCAGAACGCAGCTGGACAAAATGCAATGCAACATTTCAAAATATGTTAGCATGAGATCAGCTGAAGTATCGGGCTCGACGTCATTCTATTTGTATCATTTCTTTTATGCAATTATCTCATGTCAAGGAAGAAGATCTCACCAGTGCCTCATTGGCCAGTCGTGCCTCATCCTGCAGCTGGAAGAGTCTTCGTTCCATCTCTTCTTTTGCTCGTTCGGCTTCCTCCCTCATCTGTTTTTCTCTTGCCAGGATTTGACGCTCCATCTAGATGGAGCCCAAGAAACCCAATAAAGTTAAAATAATAAAATAATTTTCACATCTGTATTTAATTCTCATCCCTCAGGTTCCAGTGGAGCTCAAAGAGAGCTCACCTTCTTGCGGGCCTTCTCTTCTTTTGCTTGAGCCTTCATCTGCTGCACTTCAATGGAGTCCACCTTCCTCCTCCTCATGAACAGATCATGGTTACCGATGCACAACTGCAGGATCTGAAGATACAGGCGGCAATATTTTACTTCTTATCATTTTCTCTGATTCAAAGTGTTATATATTTGAACAGTTTAATGGACAAACTGGGAAAACCAACCAGCTTGTTGACGCGCAGTTGAGATGAGTAGAACTTGAAAACATCTTTCTTCTTGTCAAGTGGTTTGATTGTAAACTGCAAAATAAGAAAGTTAGAGAAGTTTAAATCTGGTAAAAGTAAAAATTCCTATTTGGAAAGGTCACAGGTTTTTTAATGAACGAGACTCAATTTAGGCAACAGGATGGTGGTGAGAACAGTAGATATAGTGACAAAATATACTATTTAACATTGATGAAATCATTATGGTTGTTGAATTACCATCAAGTCAACAAGTCGAAAAGTTTTTTATGTGACATAAAATGCAAACTGTCTCCGGATGAAGGCTTTAAAAACTTCCACTGATTACGTTTACCTCCTTTTCGCTGTAAGAGATGTTGCGGATGCCGCTCCAAGGAAACGACTTGTTAGGGTTCAGTTTGCTGTTAGGGCTGTAGATGTGAAGACCCTGAGCATCCACTCCAAGTAACAGGTCTGTGTCCCTCTTGTTTTGCTGTCAATGTGATAGAGAAAAATTGTTATGTAATCAAGTATGACTGTAATAAGGTTGCATTTTTCAGAACACCATAATAAATACGAACAGTAATTTACACTCACAGTGATGGCAAAGTAGCTGACACCATACATCTCAAGGTCCTGAGCAATCTTTAGGTATTCCATCTCAGCTTCATCCCTGTGTGGACGATGTGATGCATAAAAAAAGGCATATCAAACCTTGGTGCATTTATCACACATTGAGCACAGAATCTTGGATGACACCATTTTTAAAAAGGTGTTATTTCTCTTAACATGCTGAATTTCAGAAGCCCTCCTAGGTCAGTCTTACCTGGCGATGCCTCTGTGCTCTGCGTACCAAGCTGTGATCTTCTCCTCCCACATGTCAGCTGTCATTTGGTACTGCATCAGAACCTAAAATACACACACACACATAAACTAGAACATCAGAGGAAAAACAATATATACTGTGTGCACACGTACACACACGTACGTACACACACACACACACACACACACACACACACACACACACACACACACACACACACACACACACACACACACACACACACACACACACACACACAGGCTTTACTCACTCGTTTTGGCAGAAGTTCATCTTGTGCCAGAAAGCCTGGCTTGTGAAAGTTTGGGTCATAGTCACCATACTGAGAATGAGATGGAGGAAGGGATAGTGAACAAAGAGGGAAAAGGAGAAAACAAGAAAGAAAGCATTCCATTAAGTAATGACATTAGTTGGACTTGTTTTGAGATAAAAGGAAACAACCTGTGTGTAGGATTTGGTGGTATCTATTGTTGAGATTGCTTAACTAAATACCCCTGTCTAGAGCCAATGTTTGGTTTGTCCATTTTGAGCTTCTGTAGAAACATGGCAGTGCAATATGGCGGACTCTGTGAAAGAGGACCCGCTTCTTATGTAGATATTAAGGGCTCATTCTAAGGTAACAATAACAACTATTTTTATTTTCAAGGGATTATACACTAATTAAAACATACATACTGCTACATTTTACACACTGGTCCTTTAAGTGACTGAGAGGAACCATTAACCTTTCGTGGCTTTCTTACCTTGGCTTGAACAGCATATGACGCCAGCAGAACAGAAGCTTCAGGGGAACAGAAAATCTCTTCATCTAAGATCTGCTTTTTCACCTGAACGAGATTGAAGACACATATAAACATGTAACAAACCAAGTAAATATTTTTAAGAAGGAATTGCAGGTAAATTTTACCAACAGTGGGGAATAGAACTACTTAAATGTTCAAAAGATCAGGACAAAGGTTATTAAAAAAAAGACCAAACTAATCTGATAGATTACCTGTAAGAAGAAGAGATGCTGAGTGATTTCTTGGACTAACTCTTCTTCTACTTTCTCTGGGAAGAATTTTGCCAGGAAATGAAATGTTATGGGCGAGTCCTTGGGGACCTCCTGATCCAAGACCTTGGAGGGGGAAAAATATATATAATCGGAAGAAAAGTACAAAATAATTAGTTTATCTGATCAGAGTTTGTGTAAATTAGTTTTAGAAATTAGCATAAACAATTAATAAATTAGTAGCTCAACTGCTCGACTCATAACTCTTCATTGATTTAAATTATCCATGCATTCTTAATCCATTTATGAAGGAAAAATGACAAACATGAGCTGGTTCCTGCTTGATTTTAAAGTTTTTAGACCGAGCCGAAAGGCAAGAGGGCTCCAGAGGAGTCCTGCCTTTTCCTGGAGTCAAGGACCCTATTGTTTATTGTATCGTTTATTATTATTCTACCGCCTCTTTGAGCCTCAATTTGACCTCAAATACAAGAAAATGAACGGCTCCTCACCAGACCCTACCTCACTTGTGGTCAGGTCTAGCGTTAGCCAGACTAGTCAAAGTCTAGATCAAACACGAATTACAAGAGCATGACCTACAAACATATCTACAGGTTTCACTGGAAATCAGTTCCTCTCCTGTTTGACTCATCAAAGTGTTGGCAGTTCATTTCAGTTACTCAGTCTGAATGTCTACATAGACAGACTGAGAGCAAGAGAGCGTGAGTGTGTGTATGTGTGAGTGAGTGTGTGTGAGTGAGTGTATATGTGAGTTTGTGTGTGTAATGTATATCTACTTGCAGTATTCGATAAATGCCCCGGTATGAAGGTGTCTAAATGCCCCTAACAGAAACCTGACATGCGCAGGGTGTAAGGTCCCTCCCAACGCTGCAGCTTTAATGTATAATTGTAATTTGAATGTGTGTATGTGATTTGGACTGTTTATCAATCAAAACAAGCAGTTTGAAGATGTTACCGGAGACTGCAAAATTGAGAGAGGGCATTTATTTATTTACTGACATTTTATAGACAACAACAGAGAGCAAATATTGTCTATTTGAAAAATAATTAACTGATAATAAAAAAAACAAATTAGTTGCAGTCCTATAACACAGGTTATACTTGAACCTACCTTTTGAATTTTTTGACAGCACATAAAAATCATCTGTGTTGTGCAAAAACTAATTCACTCTGCCACTCACCCGTTTCTCTTGTTTCAGCCAGGCGTAGGTGTCCTTTATTGTGTACCTGAGTCCAAAGAACCAGGTCTCCCTCAAACCAACTGTGCGACACACCAAGTCAAACAGGTCTTTACCCTTCCACTTCACCTGATAAAAACAGAGAGCGAGAGAGAGACCAGTGAGTTGAGATGCTGAGAAACTAATATGTTGGTTTTCAGCTGCTGCTCTGTTCCCATTTCAAGTAATTATTTAAAGCAAATCCATATATAAACTAAGAAGCCATCATATTTTTACATAAACTAGACTATTACTTTAAACTTAATAGTAAAACATTAATATGACTGATTTAATGATATCAGTTTTATTTTATGAGGTGTAGAGCTCTCCTGAAATAAAGACCACCTGCAGTAAAACCATAAAAGAAATTAAATATTAACATACAGGGAGGGGGAAAATCAAAGTGACTATATAACACAGCAATTTCCAAATATTTAATAAATGTGGCTTTTGTTAACATTGTCATCTGCTAACTAAACTGATCATAAGACAAGATGATTCAGGATCTGAGCTTGTTACACATTTTCCTGGGAGAAATGCTGATGTTTCATCAAGGACATGTTTCAGTATGTCAGCTGTGTCTTAGATAGCAACAATAAGCCTAAATAAAAATAAAATGACTGTATGTACGAGGAAACACATGCTTGACTCTTTTGTCCTTTTTTCTAAATGCAGGGTGCAAGAGTCTGCACAGTGCACACCAAGAGTTATGCAAAAGCAAATTATTATATAATGTGCAAGAACATTACAGTGTAGTCTTCCATGAATCTGAGAGGGCTAATTTCATGTGAGACCATATAAAGGCAAACATACAATATATGGCCATATTCTTGCCTGGACACAGAGACGGTATATTGATCCATACATTTGTCAATAAAGCATAATTTCAGGCTCAAAGGTTGCCTAAAATCCATACCTCACAGCTGAACTCCATCTCAGCATCCATGGTGATAACTTTGACTTTGAAAGTCTTGGGTTGTTTCTTTTTTAATCCTAAAATGGACATTGTGAGGGTCTTCAATCAACAAAACCTGCAGAAAATGAAAATGAAGCACATTTCAACAACACAATAACACAAGATGAATATGATCCATATTAAACAGCAGTGCAGGGAAAAAGAAAGCAGATAAGAGGGAAGGAGTAATAAATACAAAGAAAATCAAAAGTCAAGTAAATGCAATTTAATCTTTATGTTATAATTTTACACCACTTAAACTTTACACATGACCTGATGGGGGTTTTGACAATAGAAAAGATGTGCAAAGACACACGTCTTGGTTCTGGTAAATGTATGTAAAAGGAACTGAACTGCTTTGAAGGCAAAATATGAGATTTTTACAAGCGATAAAATGGCTTCAAACAGCAAGATCTGACTCAAATGGCACCTTTTTAAAGCAATTACACATTTCAACAACAAGTCACCATCCTGACTGTCATGTGTTGAGAGTTAAAGTTCTTCTGTCTGAGTTTTTGCTGTCTGGAGACAATAATTGAGCGTTTCATACTGTTTCACAGAAAGAAAGAAAATATCAGATAACCCTTCTATAAATACAACATGCATTTGAAATGTAAATGAGGCCCGTTTACCAGGGAGTGAAGTTTCAAACTTCTGCCGTCCAACAAGGCACAGAGGAGGCTGGGCTTTTTTGTGTTGGGGAGACCAATGCTAAGCTAACGAACAAATATTACCAGACAGATTTAGCTTTCCAGCTATGCCACGAAAACGGACCAAAACAAGTTATAGGGAGAGCGGAACTTTTCGGAGGTCTCCATGACGAAAAGTAACCAACAAAATGACTTTTCAGCTGTTAAAGTTACTTAAAATAACACTTGGGAACAACTCTGCTAACTTTATCGGCAGCTACGGTGTTTTAGCTTGTTAGCCTGGTGTTAAAAATCAGGAGGACTTTCCAGAATATTTTTGGTTTGACTCCCAGTCGCTCTACAGGTGGGAACAAGAATAGCAGCAGCCTCGGATGACGCTACTGCGCATGTGCATGAAATTGGAAAGAATGCCTCCTTCAAGGGTTGTCGGAAAAAATGCTTTTACAGGCGTTTATAGTAGAAGGCATGGGGGCAGTGAATGCAGCACAAGGAATATTATATATTATATCATAGAGACAGAATTATCTGTCTGACTTTTTTTTATCTTGGCTATAAAGGTTTTTTTAAGGTAACAAAATGTGCAGACAGGTGACAAGCCTTTAAAAAAATGTTTTAAAAATATATTTCAGTCTTTCCCTTACAGACTGAACTGAGGGTAAATAAACCACCTTAAACCACGTATTACTGTTTCCTGGCCAATTCGCTCGTAATAACTACACGTTGTCTGCAGCAAATCTTTCGTATTGCTCCATAATATTTGGGAAGCAGCTGCCAACTTGATATCCGATGGTGAACTTGTGAAGAAATTGGAACAAATAAACGACACAACTGTAAGTACCTGTCACTACAGTGCGTCATTATGTCTTGTGTAGTTTTCAACCACAGTAAAGGTCAGACAGGCTCCCAGTTTTAATACCACTGAAACAAATATTATTGACTATTAGGCTATAATGACCTGGTTTCAAACCATAACTGAGTTGAGCGGTAATTAGGTTTTGCAGGCAAGCAGCTTTGCAGTCTGTCTTAAAACAGGTGATAAATCAAGTACCCCAAGGTTGAAACAGGTTTTCTTGCTGTAATTATTCCTCCTGTTCATGCTTACCATTAGAAGATGTAATGTAGAAAGAAAGGTGCTTACGTTTTCAAATGTTCTCTTTTGTCTCGACTCACAGTCAACAATTCAAAGACATTTAATTTAAATAGTTGGCATTTAATTGACTAATTATTGCAGCTCTACTAGGATCACCAGTTAAAGTACATTTACTGAGCTGCAACTTTTATTCACACCTAAAACTTACAATCTATAATAAATATTCTGATATCTGTTAATATCACTTGCCTGCCTTGACTTTGGTTCTTTCTTAAATTGAACAGGTTTGTATATGATGTCAGCTGTTACCAACACATTTGAAAATGTGAAAGCGGTTATCTTATCAGCACACAAGAGCACCACCTCAAGAGACAAGGTCGACTTCTACAACACCTGGGCAGAGAACTACGATCAGGTGAGATGACAGATGTATGACATCATCAGCAAAATATTGTACTTATTGTTCATTTAAATAATTTTTTATTGTGAAAATTTAAAAGAAACATGTCTCTTTTAAAAATTAAAATTATGATGTTGCTACATACGAACTTGTTAACAAACAATCAGGACAGACTTCATTTCCCATCATTACACAGTTTGTGTCCATGTTGAAATAATCTTTTTTTTAGTCTTTTATTTATCTGCAAAGTTAAAGTGTGGGTTAAGATGTGTTGGTGGTATACTGTTGTTGTTGTTTTTTTTCCTTTTTTCCTTTTCATTTGATATTTTGATAATTCACCTTGAACCCTTTCCAAGATGTAAAGCAGGTATATCTATTAGCATGAAGTCTGCAGTTTAGGTTTGTTAACCTTGAGACTGGAAAAGTTTATTCTTAGTAAATAAGGTTTTGATAGGAGATAAAGTCAAGGCTCAATATTTGACACATAAACTTTGCAAAAGCAGTAGAATTTTATTGTTTAAAAAGTCCTTCATTGTCTTTTTTCAATAACAACTCTGTTTATTTTCAATTTAGATGTTGAAATCCAAATTTAAAGTCTTAAAATATCAGTCCATAAATGAGTTTGTCCAAATCTATCTGCTGTTTGATTAGTTTTGTTACAGAGCTGCACACCTACTAATTATTTTATGTTTTGTTGCTGACAATGACTTTGATAAGTCAAGATACTTGCATTATCAATGTTGTATATAGTGTAAATGTCCCCTGCTTTTGGCAAGATTTATTTGATTATTAACAGAGTTTAACTTGGAGTTTAATTCAGCAGATTTAGGCCCAAACCTACCACAACACTATTAATAATATTAATAATCATTTATTTTACCCATTAATTATATTTTATATAGGTTCAGGCACATGTGAAAAAAAATCACAAACCAACAGTGGAGGTGGCTTTAAGATGTAGTACTTTCTTATATGTCGTTATCATTCCACTGAAGCTCCTTTGCCTGTCTTAAAACTTGTCTGAATAGGATGTGGACATTCTGGACTACCGTGCACCAAGTCTGGCAGCAAACAGCATCTTCTCACATTTCACTGGTGACCGGGAAGCAGCTCTGGTGCTGGATGTGGCCTGTGGCACAGGACTGGTAGCCAAACAGGTAAACTCACAAGTTATGGGAACACACTCCTGCACTGGAGTAGCTTCATATTTATAGTCTTGATGCAGTACATAAATATAATATTTGGCAGAGGCCTTCTTTTGCAATGTTTCTCTCAGGGTGACAGCAGAAAAAATAGTGTTTCCTATAAAATGTGTCATATTTTGAGTCACTATTGTACATTTTATGTGCGTGTCTGTCTGGTCTATTTCAGTTTAGAAGATTATGTATGGCTGTTTAGAAATGTTTTATGATACTTGCTGTCTTTATTTTACTCGTCTGATTCTAAAAAGCATTGTCAGTATTGGTTTTAAGTTTCATGATCAATGGATTTGACCAGTATTTTTGTCGTGCAGATGAAAAAACATGGATTTGGACATTTTGTGGGTATTGATGGAAGCGAGGCAATGTTGGAGTTGGCCAGAGGGACTGAGTTGTATCAGGACCTCAAGCTATGCATGCTTGGAGAGGAGCCACTACCTGTCCAGTGCGGTAATTTAACGCTTTATTATTTCTCCCAGGTCATTGATCACTGTGATGCCTTAGTTGATCCTCAGGCAGGTTAGTTCTGTTGTGTTCAGATTTATTGCCATCATCTGTCTTTTTAAACATTATTTTACTATCTGTCACGGTTGCTCTGTCACTGCTTGTTGTTGCTGGAGATTCATTCAGTTTACTATATAATTGCATTTAATTACTGTTGAAAGTTTTGGTTGTTTTATTGTTAATACTGTATGCCTTTCTATGATTTAGTTTTTAACCTTTTTTGGAAAAACTCTAAAAAAAGAAATATTATGGCTATTGAATATCATTCATCTTAAGTATTATTATCAGTGGTTAGGGTTAGGCTGTAGGTGATTATGTCAATGAAGCTGTCATATCTTCGTCACCCATTCACCTCCTTTCTCTCCTCTCTGTCCTGCAGGTCTGTTTGATGTGGTTGTGATTGTTGGAGCACTGAGTGTCGGTCAGGTACCAGTTGGTGTGGTCAGAGAGCTCTGCAAATCCACCAAATCAGGTGGGAATATGTTTTTTGTTTCATGCTGTCTTATCTGCAGTTCTGAGTCTGTATTTATCAAGCTTCTTAGAATCACACCTCTCTACTCTAAATAAATTATATGATTTAAGATGTTTTTATTTCTTATTATATTAGAAATTGAAATTCATTAGCCTGTCCAGCCAGTCCGCTCTTAAATGTGCAATATGTGTATAGAGATCAACATTTGATTCATCAGTTGAGAAGCTGCACGTTCCCTGTCACATTTTTGGGGGGGCTTGAACGCCATCTCATGGAAACTCATAACAGGTTAGGACCCCTCTGGAGCTCTCCTAAATATTGGCCGAAACAGGAATGATTTCCTGACTTAAGAAAGTTGATCAAATACTTTCACTCTTACTGCTCAAAGTACAACCAACAATTATTCACCCTGATAATTTTTGACCAGTTAAGAGTGATTTCCCACACTGAGAAGCTTGATAAATACGACCCCTGATCTGAGGTGAGTTATAACTCAACAACACGGCTGCACTGTTTCCACTAGGTGGCTGCGTTTGCATGACAACCAGGAGTAACCATGACAACCTGGAATACAAAGCTGCTCTGGACCGTGAGCTGAAGCAGATGGAGGAAGAGGGGCTGTGGAGTTGCGTAGAGGTCACTGAGGTGGAAGACTGGGAGAGAGCGGTATCAGAGCAGGAGGACGGCTACATATCGGGCTCTGTGTATCTCTATAAGAAACTTCAACAATAGCAAAATGAACAACAACGCTGCCAACATTCAGAACAAAGTTATGCAAGAAGATGCAAAATATTGAAATAACTCACTCAACACTGATACAAAGTGTCAAGATTTTTTGATATTCAACCCAAAATTGAAGTTGTTAATCTGCATTCTTGGATAATGTAAAATTAAGACCTCAAATATTCTCAAGTGTCATGTTTAACAATGTCCCTGTTACATGTGTGGACCCGTTGCAATAAATTTCTATACATATACTTATACTTACAATAAGTCCCTGAGCAGCATAAAGGAGAGATTTAGTCAGAGGAGTGTATACATTCTGGGTCATTTTGTGGTTGCAATATAATTGACAGACTTCTACATTTTTGTATTTCTGTCTGAAAAGTTCAATGAGCGAGTGCTGCAAATGTAACATGTAAATACTGTTATATGATGCTGCTATCTCAAAGTGCCTGAGATAGTTTTAACAAGTAAAACACATTTGACATTTGGTGTAAATGTAATCAGATTTTTTACCGCAGTGTTATTTAAATAAATTCCTGGAATAAGAACTGTGTCCTGTAATGACATGGATTAGATATATTTTGCAGAATATTGGTGGAAAAGTGATGCAATCAGATGAGAGGAGCACTTGGGAACATTTATTTGAAGAAATGTTCCTTTTTTATTTCCTGTATTTAACCACCATAAATGTATTATATATATATAATATATATATACATTCATTTATTATGGAAAAATATGTGTATCAAAAATGTACTGAAATATGACATTATTGCAGTAATATTTTAAGTGATCCTATTTACTGTAGGTGCTGTTTAATGTTAATACATGATTTTATATTCTTATAATTATGCAAGTATAGCAGAAGAGTATATTGAACTGTTAGGGTCCAATGTGTTTGTGTGTAGCTTTGGCCACAAGATGGCAGTGTTTCACCAGAGAGAGATTAGCGTGAACATCAATCCTGATGGACGCTTAAAGGCTTATGGTGAGCCTTGAGCTGCTCTGAGTATTTTCTTTACAGACCACTGTGGATTGGGCAGCATGTATCCAGTGATGTGCTGCAGTTTAACTCATTTAATCTGCCTGTATGCAAACATTTCACCATCCTCACTTTTGTTGTCATCAATGTGAAACAAAACTGAGAGCTTTCTCATTTTTAAAAGTTGATATTTTTGACTTACTTAATTGTTGGTTTATTTCAAATTCAAATAAGGTTTATCAACATGACAGATCAAAAACGTATATTGCCAAAGCAGTACATCATAACAGATAAATATATAATAAAAATACTTTTTTTACAGATATAATCACTCACAAACATTTTCTACAAAGCTTGTTTCTTTTCATGTACAACAACATTATTATATTTTTCAGCTTTTACTCACTCACTTTTCTCCCAACAGTTTCTGAGGATCAGGGAGATGAATAAAGGCTGTCCACTCATTCCGTACATTGTCCATGTTTTCCTTGATTTTTTTATAGGCCACGGTGGTCAGGTACTCTGCCACCATGTACTCGGTTTAGTGTCAAATAAAATTCAAATTTATTTTGATTTGGTGATTTTGTTCCAATATTTGATATAATTAAAGATACGATTTGGTTGGGCCAGATTGTTTAGTGTGTGTCCTGAAGTATGGGCAGAGCTCCAGGACGAGCTGGCAGAGAGGCCTCTTATCTTTGTTCAATTCTTGGCACTGAGTAGGAGTACTAGTAAGAGTGGAGGCCGCTAGATTGGAGGTATTTATAAAATTTTAATGTTGATTATTAAAGGGCATTGGCCACATTCTGTCCTAAATGTTTTATTGGCTGTTTGTCTGTGAACTCAAAATATGTTTTTTCACAATTCTGCTTAGACGGCTACTGTATGAGCTACTCATATATTTAATCTATTTATGCATTTATAGTATTAATAAAATAAGTAAGTTAAATATTCCATTTTGGTCTGCTGACATTAGATTTTGATTAGATAATGATGCTATTGAAAATTTGAATAAGCAAAACCAAAACTACGCATGACCCATAAATATGCATCACTGAAACTAAGTTTGACTCCTCTACAAATGCATTGTACCTCCCTCCTCTAACACTGCACAGCTTTTTGAAGTCACACTTTCTGTCAAACCAGTTTGTCCTGTGGATTTTAATAACCAGGAGGAAGGCTGAAAGTCCAGGAGGATCTCATGCCTGACATGTTAACACAGAATAACATGTTATGTCATACATTTACATAAATGAAAAAAGGCTATGACTTCCTTGATAAAAATTGCAGTCATTTATTGAAAAGTACATGTATACATCTAAAAAAGTTAGAGTAAAATGAACAAAATCACATTTCACAGTTGTAACAAAAAGCTAAATGTTTACAGAAACTCCCTTAACAGTAACAGTTTTGCAGTAGATAGAACATTAAGTGCTAACTTATTTGCAACAAGGGGAGTTTTTATTGGTTAAAGTTCTCATCGAATCATCTGAGAGATCATACTTTAATTAAAAATGTTAAAGTAGCCTAAACATAAACAGTAGGCTAAAAATAATTAGCTGCTTCATTACTCAGGTTGCTGTGTGTGAGAACAAAGATGCTAAAAATATCTGAGGTAAACTTCAGGTAAAGACAACTATAACATCCTTCACTTGGCCCTTGTAGTTTGGTTCAGTTCACTTTCAGTCCATATGACATAAAAACTAAACAAAGCTTTAATTATTTTCCTTTCTGTGCTTTGATCCAAATAACTAAGTGGAGTTTGAAGATAACTACATTTAAATACAATGCCAACCTCTTAAACTACTTTTAAGCAGTAAACAACAAAAAATACTACATCAGAATAAGAGTTTGTAAGAGTGTGTGTCCATATTATAAGTATGTTCTTGCTGGATTTGAGGATGCGTCGTCATTGTCATTCTTGACTGAGTCTGATAAAGTCTCTTCCATCTCTGCTTGTTTCAGCTGAGACTTTGTAGAAAGAGCATCACTTTCTTCTGACTTTGTCGAGCCTGGTCTTTTCATCTGAGACTTTGTTGATGGTGCCCATGATCTCTCTGACTCCTGCCTCGAGTCCTGCTCAGGCACATCCTCCCAGGGAGGCCTTGTGTATGACTGAGACTTAGTGGGTGCTCCTTCATAGCTTTGAGGCCTGGTGAAAACTGCTCCAACAGGCTGAGACTTTGCTGATGGTATCCTGCTGCGTTGAGAACCAGCCTGACTGGGCCCATCGGAGCGGACTACCAGGTAGCGGACAGAGGGGTTCTTGTCTTCATTGTGTGCTTTGATGGGACACGCTGAGCTGATGAACAGACCCCCTCCCAGAATAAGCAGGATGGACGCTCCCCAGCCAATGTAGAGACAGGCTCCAATCTCCCTGCGCTGAGCATCTATGGCGGCGCTGTAGAACTTCCTCACGACCGCGCCAGCCGTCCATGATGTGGGGATCAAACACAGCAGCCCTGTGACGATCAACACCGTCCCTGCTGCTATGGCCACCTTGCTCTTCATCCTGCTTCCTTCTCCATCCATGAAGCGAGTGCACTTCCCACCAATGAAGGCCAGAATTAGGCCTACACCACCAGTAACAATTGCAAGGACAGTGAGAGCCCTGGCGGCCTGCAGATCAGCACCTAGAGCAAGGAGAGACTCATACGGTTTACACTGAATCTGCCCTGTGCTCTGGACCACACAGGTCATCCAGATGCCCTCCCAGATGGTCTGAGAGGTGACAATGGTGCTGCCCACAAAGGCTGTGACTCGCCACATTGGCATTATGCAGCTGATGATGACCCCTGCCCAACCCAGCAGGCACAGGGCACTGGCCAGCATCTGCATCCCCATGGAGGCCATGATGTAAAGGTGTAGAGAAGATCTCTGTAGCTGCTCTGAAAAGTGCTCTGATGTTATTTTCTCTGGGGCTTCTTTTGCTTTCACTCCTGGTCTTCTGCCACTCTCCTTTGGTATCTCTCAATGCGCTTTTCTTTGTCAGTTCTTGTCTCCATGCAATGTTGCCATTTTCATCTTTCGTTCTTTTTTTCTTGCCACAGTTCCAATGTTGTAAAGTATCTGTTTCATGAATGCAGAGTCCACTCTGATGATTTCAGTTGTCTGTTTAGCCTCCAGTTGCTTTTACTTGACTCCAGGTGTGTCTCTGTTTGGCCTCAGTTCATTTGTTTACAGCCCTCCTCTTCTCTGGCTCCGTCCCTCCCTCTTCAAATCCTCAATTGTTGTTCTCTCCTTCCCCCTTTCTCTCACTCTGTCCCCTCTCTATTTCTCTACTGGAGAGTGCTCTTTCTTTCCTGTCACCTGAGCAGCTGTCTGTGTGCTACTGGTCAGGTGTGGATGCACCACACCTACTCTATAGGGAAAAGAAAGGGGAGGAGGTTGACAAAAAAAACAGAGCGAGAGAGAGAGAGAGTGAGACAGAGAGAGAGAGAGCAAGACAGAGAGAGAAAGAGAGAGAGAGCGAGAGAGAGAGAGAGAGAGAGAGAGAGAGAAACTATGACATCATCTATTTCCTCCCTCATTATCCATGTCTGACAAGATTATTTTGGAAACAACGAGCGATGGATAAAGAAGGAAGAATGATGGGCATCCATGCATGAAACATGCATGGATGCACTCTGATGAAGCACTGCATTGTTGTCTTTATTCAGTAATACTGGATTGGATTTCAAACGAAAAAGGGAATCTGATTCAAAAGTTAATATGTGGAGTTCAGTTCAGGATAACAAGAAGAGAATGATGCAGAGCAACACAATCTCCTGGGAGAAAGTCTGTTTCATTCTAGCAGTGGCTACCGTGCAGAAAAACCTGTTTGAAAAATGCCAAACACCCCCTGCACACAAGCACCAAGCCTTTTAATCAGGCTCAAAATAATCTGTAATCTCGCTGTCCTTGTAAAGTTCAGAGGGATAGTTTTTGTATCTACTCTTTTTTTTCTTCATGACATTAGGCCAAACAGAAATTTTTTACTGTAAAGTGCACAAGAAGTTTGACTTTATCTAATAAAAATGTCCCAACATGCAAACATAGGCAGGATGCAGTGCTAAGTCTATGACTCTCTCCTGACGTTACCTCAAGACCTGCAGGCTGCATTGTCATGAAGTGCACAAAACAAACAGTCAGTTGAGTATGGCCGAGTTATATAAAGCATGTTTTAGATAGATAGATAGATTCCTTTATTGTCATTGTATAAAATACAACGAAATTCCAAACCCAAGGCAGAGAACAGAGCTCAATTAAAAAGTATTCTCCTTTTCATTTGTTCATATATTTTTTTTTATATTCTGTTAATTATACATTTCATTGTATTAAAAGCAAAAGTTTCCAAAATGGATCCGTCTTATGAGATACAAGGAGGAACACACACAAACTGCAAACACAGTGACACACAAAAGCACACAGTTATCTCTCAATCTTTTGTTTCTTCAGCACTAAGGCCACATTGACACAAAACCTGTTCTTAACAATCCCTCCAGGTGCACTTGAAAAACCAGATCCACTGCACAGCACATTTTTGGGCAGTTGTCATCATTGTAACTGTTAATCTCTCTGAAAAATAGAAACTGCTAAGACAAGTTGGAATAAAAGATTTAATGACATACAGAGAATACAGAGAAAAACAAAACCATACTTATAAATGTGAATTGATTAGCTAATCAGTATCTCACTGACTACAAATGTAGAAGTTAGATTTCACATTTCACATTAATATACAAAGCGTTTTATACATACGCATTTTTAACACACATGTTCTGGATCTTGCATATCCTGTAAAATATCTTGTGTGAGCATGTGGGACTATATCAGCATAAACATCATGTATCAGTCAACATAAACAAAACAAATAAAGAACATCTCTATGCAAGTGTCCAAAATTATATAAAGTACAAAAACATAGTATGTTTATATATAGAAAATTACAAACATTGCACATTTTTAAACATATAGTATTCCTTGCTACACGCATAGTGCAAAAGTTAATATCTGCTTTAATCACATTAAAGACATTATTATTCTAAATGGTTTTTAAATGATTAATCTCCATGTGACAAACAGAAGATGAAACTGTCCCAGTCCTCTCTAAACGTAGATCTTGTTGCTCTCCACAGAGCGAGCCTTGGAGTACTTCACATCATAACTGTTCTCTTCTGCGGGGGGACAGGAGCTGCAGAGGAGGCCTCCACCAAGGAACAGCAGCCCTGCAGTGGCCCAGCCGATGTACAGTGAAGCCCCCAGCTCCCTCTTCTGGGCGTTGATTAGCGCAACATTGTTGAAATTACGAATGATGGTGTTGGCTGTCCAGCACACAGGAATAAGCACCAACAGGCCTGCGATGATGAAGATGACTCCAGCAGCAATGGCTACTTTGCATTTCTGCCTCTCCTCCTCCACAAAGTTGGTACACTTGCCGCCAACGATGCTAAGAAGGATCCCAAAGACCCCGGTGATGATGGCCAAGATGACCAGTGCTCTAGCAGCCTGCAGGTCTTGAGGTAAAGCCAGGAGAGAGTCGTAGACTTTGCACTGCATCTGGCCTGTACTTTGGGTCACACAGTTCATCCACAAGCCCTCCCAGATCACTTGAGCTGTGATGATGTTGGCACCAATAAAGGCTGTGACTTTCCAGTTGGGCAGACCACAGATGATGATGCTCCCCACAAAGCCAATGAAGGCCAGGGCCATACCAAGAATCTGTCTTCCTCCAGATACCATGCTGAATCGCTTCTTTTCAAAGAGCTAAGACTGAGTGATGCTGAAGGTTGCAGTACTTTGCCTGCTGCCAAGAACGTGCGTAGAAGCAGGTCTTATTGCCCGCTCAGAGGAGAGTTTGACACTGGGAATCTCATGTACGGACTTTGCTGATAAAGTTGAAGTCAGAGGAGGAGTTTCTAGTTTTGCCTGTAACATGAAACTGGTTTGTGAGGAATTTTCACCTGGGCAGTTTGCTTTTCAATGCTACTACTAGAAAGTATAGAGTTTCTGAGGATAACGCGCAGGCCCCTATAATGACAAAACTACAGAAATACAGCGCACAGACTAACACATTCACAAACAAGCATACTGCAAATTGGACATTGTTCTGTAAATTTAAGAAGAACTAATTCACCTATTTAAAGATATATTTTCTTGGCGGAGACTATTACTGCAAAGAGGGACTTATCAGTTGATCAGTGCTCAAAAAAGTCCGGCACACTGTGGTTTCGATGTGTTTTTTTTAATTTTTTATCACTCTTTGGAAAGTTGTTTGCAGTGTGAAGTATCACTGTAGTCTGTGTATGACAACCACACTGAATCTAAACACAGAGATTATCTTCTGTTGTGCCAAAGATGAATAGGTTTCAAATGGTTCCCAGAAAATCAAGTGGGACTTTAAGTGTGACATCTAAGTGTTTTAATGCATACTTGATCATCATCTCTGGAGGAAGAAAAGGAAATACTACACCAAAGAATGTTAGACTCAACCTCAAAATGTATTCATGCTTCTTATAACAGTGAATAATAAGCAATATAAACTCTCTTTAATAAAACTTAAAGTTGAAAAGACTGTATGACTAATAAAATGATCCTCCTAACATACAATTTACCCTCTTATTTATCCCAACATGGCTATAATTTAGTTTCACGCTGTTATTAAAATATGTTTCACTCATAAAGAAGCCCTCTGGTATTTTTTGAAATGTCATTGTGATTTCTGAAATGTCAAGTTCTTTTCTTTTCAAATTTTTATTTTTGGAAAACTTGTGTTCTTGGAAAAGTGAGATATATTTTCTTAAAATAAGACATGTTTTCTTATGTAAAAAATGCTTGACAAGATATTTTTTTATTTAGACAAAAATAAGTCTAATTTTCTCGAAACAAGTCTTTTTTTAAAAAACTTTTTTTATTTTATACATACAGATATCAAGTCTTATGATAAAAATGATATTAAACGATTGATTTGTCCAAAGAAAACATTGAGATAGTAAGCATTAATTAATATGTGAATGGAAACAATAAGCACAGTTAAATCATTCCTTCAATCATTCTCAGCACTATGATTTATGCAGATTCATCCAGATT